>NW_027225771.1:0-69784 GCF_038994185.2 Dermacentor albipictus | reverse complement strand
TGTGCGGGTTCTAAAAAGAGCAGCATTTGCATGCTTTTCACGTCGTTTGGTAGAAATCCACACGCGCGTTCTGCCAAAAGCACCATTTGCATGCATATCGTGTGGTTTTGCAGAAAACTGCATCCTCGTCTACCAAAAGTGTCATATTCATGCTTAAAACGCGTTTTGGCACAAATCCATGTGCTGGTTCTAAAAAGAGCAGCATTTGCATGCTTTTCACGTCGTTTGGTAGAAATCCACACGCGCGTTCTGCCAAAAGCGTCATTTGCATGCATATCGTGTGGTTTTGCAGAAAACTGCATCCTCGTCTACCAAAAGTGTCATATTCATGCTTAAAACGCGTTTTCGCAAAATCCAAGTGCGGGTGCTGAAAAGAGCAGCATTTGCATGGTTTTCACGTCGTTTGGTAGAAATCCACACGCGCGTTCTGCCAAAAGCGTCATTTGCATGCATATCGTGTAGTTTTGCAGAAAACTGCATCCTCGTCTACCAAAAGTTGCGTATTCATGCTTAAAACGCGTTTTGGCACAAATCCATGTGCGCGTTCTAAAAAGAGCAGCATTGGCATGCTTTTCACGTCGTTTGGTAGAAATCCACACGCGCGTTCTGCCAAAAGCACCATTTGCATGCATATCGTGTAGTTTTGCGGAAAACTGCATACTCGTCTACCAAAAGTGTCATATTCATGCTTAAAACGCGTTTTGGCGCAAATCCATGTGCGGGTTCTAAAAAGAGCAGCATTGGCATGCTTTTCACGTCGTTTGGTAGAAATCCACACGCGCGTTCTGCCAAAAGCACCATTTGCATGCATATCGTGTGGTTTTGCAGAAAACTGCATCCTCGTCTACCAAAAGTGTCATATTCATGCTTAAAACGCGTTTTGGCACAAATCCATGTGCGGGTTCTAAAAAGAGCAGCATTGGCATGCTTTTCACGTCGTTTGGTAGAAATCCACACGCGCGTTCTGCCAAAAGCGTCATTTGCATGCATATCGTGTAGTTTTGCAGAAAACTGCATCCTCGTCTACCAAAAGTTGCGTATTCATGCTTAAAACGCGTTTTGGCACAAATCCATGTGCGGGTTCTAAAAAGAGCAGCATTGGCATGCTTTTCACGTCGTTTGGTAGAAATCCACAAGCGCGTTCTGCCAAAAGCACCATTTGCATGCATATCGTGTAGTTTTGCAGAAAACTGCATACTCGTCTACCAAAAGTGTCATATTCATGCTTAAAACGCGTTTTGGCGCAAATCCATGTGCGGGTTCTAAAAAGAGCAGCATTGGCATGCTTTTCACGTCGTTTGGTAGAAATCCACACGCGCGTTCTGCCAAAAGCACCATTTGCATGCATATCGTGTAGTTTTGCAGAAAACTGCATACTCGTCTACCAAAAGTGTCATATTCATGCTTAAAACGCGTTTTGGCACAAATCCATGTGCGGGTTCGAAAAGAGCAGCATTGGCATGCTTTTCACGTCGTTTGGTAGAAATCCACACGCGCGTTCTGCCAAAAGCACCATTTGCATGCATATCGTGTGGTTTTGCAGAAAACTGCATCCTCGTCTACCAAAAGTTGCATATTCATGCTTAAAACGCGTTTTGGCACAAATCCATGTGCGTGTGCTAAAATGAGCAGCATCGGCATGCTTTTCACGTCGTTTGGTAGAAATCCACACGCGCGTTCTGCCAAAAGCGTCATTTGCATGCCTGTCGTGTAGTTTTGCAGAAAACTGCATCCTCGTCTACCAAAAGTTGCGTATTCATGCTTAAAACGCGTTTTGGCACAAATCCATGTGCGGGTTCTAAAAAGAGCAGCATTGGCATGCTTTTCACGTCGTTTGGTAGAAATCCACACGCGCGTTCTGCCAAAAGCACCATTTGCATGCATATCGTGTAGTTTTGCAGAAAACTCCATACTCGTATACCAAAAGTGTCATATTCATGCTTAAAACGCGTTTTGGCACAAATCCATGTGCGGGTTCTAAAAAGAGCAGCATTTGCATGCTTTTCACGTCGTTTGGTAGAAATCCACACGCGCGTTCTGCCAAAAGCACCATTTGCATGCATATCGTGTAGTTTTGCAGAAAACTGCATACTCGTCTACCAAAAGTGTCATATTCATGCTTAAAACGCGTTTTGGCACAAATCCATGTGCGGGTTCGAAAAAGAGCAGCATTGGCATGCTTTTCACGTCGTTTGGTAGAAATCCACACGCGCGTTCTGCCAAAAGCACCATTTGCATGCATATCGTGTGGTTTTGCAGAAAACTGCATCCTCGTCTACTAAAAGTTGCATATTCATGCTTAAAACGCGTTTTGGCACAAATCCATGTGCGGGTGCTAAAATGAGCAGCATCGGCATGCTTTTCACGTCGTTTGGTAGAAATCCAGACGCGCGTTCTGCCAAAAGCGTCATTTGCATGCATGTCGTGTAGTTTTGCAGAAAACTGCATCCTCGTCTACCAAAAGTTGCGTATTCATGCTTAAAACGCGTTTTGGCACAAATCCATGTGCGGGTGCTAAAAAGAGCAGCATTGGCATGCTTTTCACGTCGTTTGGTAGAAATCCACACGCGCGTTCTGCCAAAGCACCATTTGCATGCATATCGTGTAGTTTTGCAGAAAACTGCATACTCGTCTACCAAAAGTGTCATATTCATGCTTAAAACGCGTTTTGGCACAAATCCATGTGCGGGTTCTAAAAAGAGCAGCATTGGCATGCTTTTCACGTCGTTTGGTAGAAATCCACACGCGCGTTCTGCCAAAAGCACCATTTGCATGCATATCGTGTAGTTTTGCAGAAAACTGCATACTCGTCTACCAAAAGTGTCATATTCATGCTTAAAACGCGTTTTGGCACAAATCCATGTGCGGGTGCTAAAAAGAGCAGCATTGGCATGCTTTTCACGTCGTTTGGTAGAAATCCACACGCGCGTTCTGCCAAAAGCACCATTTGCATGCATATCGTGTAGTTTTGCAGAAAACTGCATACTCGTCTACCAAAAGTGTCATATTCATGCTTAAAACGCGTTTTGGCACAAATCCATGTGCGGGTTCTAAAAAGAGCAGCATTGGCATGCTTTTCACGTCGTTTGGTAGAAATCCACACGCGCGTTCTGCCAAAAGCACCATTTGCATGCATATCGTGTAGTTTTGCAGAAAACTGCATACTCGTCTACCAAAAGTGTCATATTCATGCTTAAAACGCGTTTTGGCACAAATCCATGTGCGGGTTCGAAAAAGAGCAGCATTGGCATGCTTTTCACGTCGTTTGGTAGAAATCCACACGCGCGTTCTGCCAAAAGCACCATTTGCATGCATATCGTGTGGTTTTGCAGAAAACTGCATCCTCGTCTACCAAAAGTTGCATATTCATGCTTAAAACGCGTTTTGGCACAAATCCATGTGCGTGTGCTAAAATGAGCAGCATCGGCATGCTTTTCACGTCGTTTGGTAGAAATGCACACGCGCGTTCTGCCAAAAGCGTCATTTGCATGCCTGTCGTGTAGTTTTGCAGAAAACTGCATCCTCGTCTACCAAAAGTTGCGTATTCATGCTTAAAACGCGTTTTGGCACAAATCCATGTGCGGGTGCTAAAAAGAGCAGCATTGGCATGTTTTTCACGTCGTTTGGTAGAAATCCACACGCGCGTTCTGCCAAAAGCACCATTTGCATGCATATCGTGTAGTTTTGCAGAAAACTGCATACTCGTCTACCAAAAGTGTCATATTCATGCTTAAAACGCGTTTTGGCACAAATCCATGTGCGGGTTCTAAAAAGAGCAGCATTGGCATGCTTTTCACGTCGTTTGGTAGAAATCCACACGCGCGTTCTGCCAAAAGCACCATTTGCATGCATATCGTGTAGTTTTGCAGAAAACTGCATACTCGTCTACCAAAAGTGTCATATTCATGCTTAAAACGCGTTTTGGCACAAATCCATGTGCGGGTGCTAAAAAGAGCAGCATTGGCATGCTTTTCACGTCGTTTGGTAGAAATCCACACGCGCGTTCTGCCAAAAGCACCATTTGCATGCATATCGTGTAGTTTTGCAGAAAACTGCATACTCGTCTACCAAAAGTGTCATATTCATGCTTAAAACGCGTTTTGGCACAAATCCATGTGCGGGTTCTAAAAAGAGCAGCATTGGCATGCTTTTCACGTCGTTTGGTAGAAATCCACACGCGCGTTCTGCCAAAAGCGTCATTTGCATGCATATCGTGTAGTTTTGCAGAAAACTGCATCCTCGTCTACCAAAAGTTGCGTATTCATGCTTAAAACGCGTTTTGGCACAAATCCATGTGCGGGTTCTAAAAAGAGCAGCATTGGCATGCTTTTCACGTCGTTTGGTAGAAATCCACACGCGCGTTCTGCCAAAAGCACCATTTGCATGCATATCGTGTAGTTTTGCAGAAAACTGCATACTCGTCTACCAAAAGTGTCATATTCATGCTTAAAACGCGTTTTGGCGCAAATCCATGTGCGGGTTCTAAAAAGAGCAGCATTGGCATGCTTTTCACGTCGTTTGGTAGAAATCCACACGCGCGTTCTGCCAAAAGCACCATTTGCATGCATATCGTGTGGTTTTGCAGAAAACTGCATCCTCGTCTACCAAAAGTGTCATATTCATGCTTAAAACGCGTTTTGGCACAAATCCATGTGCGGGTTCTAAAAAGAGCAGCATTGGCATGCTTTTCACGTCGTTTGGTAGAAATCCACACGCGCGTTCTGCCAAAAGCGTCATTTGCATGCATATCGTGTAGTTTTGCAGAAAACTGCATCCTCGTCTACCAAAAGTTGCGTATTCATGCTTAAAACGCGTTTTGGCACAAATCCATGTGCGGGTTCTAAAAAGAGCAGCATTGGCATGCTTTTCACGTCGTTTGGTAGAAATCCACAAGCGCGTTCTGCCAAAAGCACCATTTGCATGCATATCGTGTAGTTTTGCAGAAAACTGCATACTCGTCTACCAAAAGTGTCATATTCATGCTTAAAACGCGTTTTGGCACAAATCCATGTGCGGGTTCTAAAAAGAGCAGCATTGGCATGCTTTTCACGTCGTTTGGTAGAAATCCACACGCGCGTTCTGCTAAAAGCACCATTTGCATGCATATCGTGTAGTTTTGCAGAAAACTGCATACTCGTCTACCAAAAGTGTCATATTCATGCTTAAAACGCGTTTTGGCACAAATCCATGTGCGGGTTCTAAAAAGAGCAGCATTTCATTCATTTCATTTCATTTTTATTTCCTTAAAGACCCCCTGCAGGGGGTTTTACATAAGGGGTGGGTTTAACGTGAGAAAGTAAAACATTCTTTTTCTTTTCATGATGACAGGTGGGATGTTACTTTTTCTAGGAAGGTTGATGGACAGGTGATGGCTACAATTTCATGGGAAGGTCGTTCCAGTCGCTTGCTGTTCGGAGGAAGAATGACTGGGAAAATGTAGTCGTACGGGCACGTTGGCGTGAGACTTTCAGCGGATGACCAATTCGGCGAGACGTGCGTGATGGCGGTGCGCTGATGTATGGCTGCTGTTTGAGCTGGGAGTAATAAAATTTGTGAAATAGGCACAGGCTAGAAATACGGCGACGGAGGGAAAGACTGCATAATTGGGACTGTAGCTTGAGAGATGAGACACTGATATAGGGTGAGTATGAGCGGTGAATGAAACGGGCGGCTCTGTTTTGCACAGCTTCTAATGAGTCGATGAGGTAAGCTTGCTGTGGATTCCAGATGGCAGATGCATACTCAAGTTTTGGCCTGATCAATGATTTATAAGCAAGTAGCTTTACATTTTGAGGGGCGTCGTGAAGATGACGTTTAAGAAAGCCTAGTTTTTTATTCGCAGATGATATTAGCTTTGTTACGTGCTCGCGCCATGATAAGTCATTGCTGATAGTGATACCGAGGTAAGTATAGGACGAAACGAGTTCGACAGGGGAATCGGAGATCTTGTAGGTAAATAAATGCGGGTTGTGACGACGATAAAAAGACATGAGTTTGCACTTATTAGGATTAAGCGTCATCAACCAGTGATTGCACCATGATTGAATGCGGTTAAGATTGTCCAGAAGGGATTCTTGATCAGCGGTATTAGTAATTGGGGCATAAATAACGCAATCGTCGGCGAACAGACGGACATGACATGATAAGTTTTGTGGTAGATCATTAATATAAATTAAGAATAGGAGGGGGCCAAGGACAGTTCCCTGAGGAACGCCCGATGTTACTGGTAGACGGTTAGAGGTGTAGTTGTTAATAGTAACGGACTGTGAACGATGTGTGAGGAATTCTTTTAACCATGCAATAATTTCTCGATGCAAGTTTAGTGTGGACAGTTTTAAGAGCAGACGTTGATGAGGTACCTTATCGAATGCTTTGGCAAAGTCTAAAAAGATGGCGTCAGTTTGTAAGTTAGCATCAAGGTTGGAATGAAGATCGTGAAGAAAGATGGCAAGCTGTGTCTCACATGAAAGGCCTTTTCTAAATCCATGTTGGGATGGAGTGAAAAAATTTATAGAGTCTAGATGCTGCATTATCTGGGAGTAGATGACGTGTTCCATTAGTTTACAAGGGATGCTAGTTAGGGAAATGGGGCGATAGTTGAGTGGAGAGTCTCTGTTACCTGATTTGAAAACAGGAACGACCTTCCCCATCTTCCAGTCTTCTGGGATGATACCTGTGGCGAGTGACTGAGAGAACAATAGGCATAAAAACTTGGATGAAATGTCCTTAGTGTTTTTGAGAAACTTAGTGTTAATTTCGTCCGTTCCGGCTGACGATGAAATTTTCAATTTGTCGATTGCGCACGAAATGCCATTTGGATGAAAAATTATGGCTGGCATTGCTAGTTCAGTAATGGAGGGTGGTGAAAGGAATGTATCTTCAGGTTCTTTCGTGAATACTGATGAAAATGCAGTATTAAATATATTGGCACACTGAGCATCACTAACAGAGTCGCCGTTATCATTAGTAAGGGTGATGTCGTGCGACTGCTGGGGATTTATCACGTTCCAAAATTTTCTCGGGTTAGTTGTTATCATTTTGGGTAAGTCGTTATGAAGAAAGAAACGTTTCGCGCTTTTCACTGCTTTCAAGTACGCATCTTCAGCGCTGTAGTATTTTTCCCATGCAGAAGAGCTGGGTCTAAGTTTAGCTGCACGGTACAGCCGCTGCTTTTTATTTTTTAGTCTTTTGAGCGTTTTATTGAACCAAGGATTTTGGGAATCAGAGTTGATAGTGCACTTTGGAATGTATCTGCTCGTTAGATCACTAATTTTGCGTTTGAAGATGGACCAATTTTCGTCGACAGTATGCTGATGGAAGTGAAGTTCAAAAGTGGGTAAGAGGGAGTTTAATTCATTATTTATTGCTACATAGTCGGCCTTATCGTAAAGCTTTATTGTTTTTTTGGACACTTTCCTTTGAACGGGAGTAATGTTAAATGAGGCGTGAATAACGTTATGGTCACTGATTTCCCTCAGGTAAGTAATAGAAGCTAAGGTCTCAGGATGACTAGTTAGAATGAGATCAAGAGTGTTTTGTGAAGTCTCTGTGATGCGAGTTGGCTCAGTTATTAACTGTGAAAGATTAAAATTGAGACATACGTCGACGAATTCTCGAGGCTCTTGAGAAACGGTTACGTGAGGTTGGTGCCAGTTTATAGACGGGTAGTTAAAGTCACCGAAAAGAATAATTCGTGCACTTGGATACCTAGTTGTTAATTGTAGCAAAACACTGTTGAACTCACGCGGGAAGTCAGGGCTATTATGTGGCGGTCGATAGCAGACACCAATTAGTGTTGTTATTGGCGCAGTGCGGCAAATGAGCCACATAATTTCAAGGTGAGATGTGATGTTGACAAGCGAGAATGGTAGTTCACGATTAACGGCGACTAAAACACCGCCCCCTCGAGAACCCTCGCGGTCGTTGCGAAAGAGGCGAAAATTTGGCAAATCATGCAGAACTTCAGAATCGCTGATGTTTTCGTTGAGCCACGTTTCTGTTAGTACAACTATGTTGCTTCCGGACGACGATACAAGGTTAGATACAAGGTCTCGTTTGGGAAGGAAGCTGCGTATATTTGTGAAAATGACGGAAAGGCAAAGGGTGGTTCGGGAGTTGGTTCTAGGATGACAAGCTGATAGAGGGTATTGTGGGGACTGGCGCCGAAAAGTTATCTGCTATGCGAATTCCTTCACTGTGTTAGTCGTTTCGTCGAAGAAGTAGCGTTTGGGCCCGATATGAAGCGTTTTATAGCGGAGCGAGAATTTATTAGTTGTTTCTTTTGCAAATGAAACCAAGTGCTTTCGAATATTTTGGACGCGGCGGGTATAATCTTCGCCTACACTGAATTTTGTTCCTTTAAATTTGGGCCCTTTAGATAGAATGGTTTCTTTTACCTTGGATGATATGAATTTGACAATGATAGGGCGTAGATGGTTTGGGGTATGACGGCCGAGCCGGTGGGCACGCTCTATATCTTTGGGATCCAAGGCTATTTCCAGGTGTTCTAAACAATGATCAGTGATAATTTTTTCAGATTCGGCATATGTTTCACGGGGGGATGAGTCAGGCAGACCGTAGAAAATTAGGTTGTTCCTGCGGGAGCGGTTTTCGGAATCGTCAAGACGAAGCTGCAAGTCTTGAACCAAAAGAGCTGTCTGGCTAACTGTTGACTGAATGATTTCAACGTCTGATATAACAGTAGACAGATTCTGGAAACGTTCTTCGAGATCAGTGAGGCGGGTATTGAAATCGGATATCGCTCTGTCGATTGAAAGCATACGTCCTTTTATATCTTGCAGGTCAGAGATTAGTGTTGCCTGGCCATCAGACAGCTTTTTCAATTCAGCATGGCATGCTGAATTGGCATGCTTTTGGCATGCAATTGACATGCTTTTAACGTCGTTTGGTAGAAATCCACACGCGCGTTCTGCCAAAAGCGTCATTTGCATGCATATCGTGTAGTTTTGCAGAAAACTGCATCCTCGTCTACCAAAAGTTGCGTATTCATGCTTAAAACGCGCTTTGGCACAAATCCATGTGCGGGTTCTAAAAAGAGCAGCATTGGCATGCTTTTCACGTCGTTTGGTAGAAATCCACACGCGCGTTCTGCCAAAAGCACCATTTGCATGCATATCGTGTAGTTTTGCAGAAAACTGCATACTCGTCTACCAAAAGTGTCATATTCATGCTTAAAACGCGTTTTGGCACAAGTCCATGTGCGGGTTCTAAAAAGAGCAGCATTGGCATGCTTTTCACGTCGTGTGGTAGAAATCCACACGCGCGTTCTGCCAAAAGCACCATTTGCATGCACATCGTGTGGTTTTGCAGAAAACTGCATCCTCGTCTACCAAAAGTGTCATATTCATGCTTAAAACGCGTTTTGGCACAAATCCGTGTGCGGGTTCTAAAAAGAGCAGCATTGGCATGCTTTTCACGTCGTTTGGTAGAAATCCACACGCGCGTTCTGCCAAAAGCGTCATTTGCATGCATATCGTGTAGTTTTGCAGAAAACTGCATCCTCGTCTACCAAAAGTTGCGTATTCATGCTTAAAACGCGTTTTGGCACAAATCCATGTGCGGGTTCTAAAAAGAGCAGCATTGGCATGCTTTTCACGTCGTTTGGTAGAAATCCACACGCGCGTTCTGCCAAAAGCGTCATTTGCATGCATATCGTGTAGTTTTGCAGAAAACTGCATCCTCGTCTACCAAAAGTTGCGTATTCATGCTTAAAACGCGTTTTGGCACAAATCCATGTGCGGGTTCTAAAAAGAGCAGCATTGGCATGCGTTTCACCTCGTTTGGTAGAAATCCACACGCGCGTTCTGCCAAAAGCACCATTTGCATGCATATCGTGTAGTTTTGCAGAAAACTGCATACTCGTCTACCAAAAGTGTCATATTCATGCTTAAAACGCGTTTTGGCACAAATCCATGTGCGGGTTCTAAAAAGAGCAGCATTGGCATGCTTTTCACGTCGTTTGGTAGAAATCCACACGCGCGTTCTGCCAAAAGCGTCATTTGCATGCATATCGTGTAGTTTTGCAGAAAACTGCATCCTCGTCTACCAAAAGTTGCGTATTCATGCTTAAAACGCGTTTTGGCACAAATCCATGTGCGGGTTCTAAAAAGAGCAGCATTGGCATGCTTTTCACGTCGTTTGGTAGAAATCCACACGCCCGTTCTGCCAAAAGCGTCATTTGCATGCATATCGTGTAGTTTTGCAGAAAACTGCATCCTCGTCTACCAAAAGTTGCGTATTCATGCTTAAAACGCGTTTTGGCACAAATCCATGTGCGGGTTCTAAAAAGAGCAGCATTGGCATGCTTTTCACGTCGTTTGGTAGAAATCCACACGCGCGTTCTGCCAAAAGCACCATTTGCATGCATATCGTGTAGTTTTGCAGAAAACTGCATACTCGTCTACCAAAAGTGTCATATTCATGCTTAAAACGCGTTTTGGCACAAATCCATGTGCGGGTTCTAAAAAGAGCAGCATTGGCATGCTTTTCACGTCGTTTGGTAGAAATCCACACGCGCGTTCTGCCAAAAGCGTCATTTGCATGCATATCGTGTAGTTTTGCAGAAAACTGCATCCTCGTCTACCAAAAGTTGCGTATTCATGCTTAAAACGCGTTTTGGCACAAATCCATGTGCGGGTGCTAAAAAGAGCAGCATTGGCATGCTTTTCACGTCGTTTGGTAGAAATCCACACGCGCGTTCTGCCAAAAGCACCATTTGCATGCATATCGTGTAGTTTTGCAGAAATCTGCATACTCGTCTACCAAAAGTGTCATATTCATGCTTAAAACGCGTTTTGGCACAAATCCATGTGCGGGTTCTAAAAAGAGCAGCATTGGCATGCTTTTCACGTCGTTTGGTAGAAATCCACACGCGCGTTCTGCCAAAAGCACCATTTGCATGCATATCGTGTAGTTTTGCAGAAAACTGCATACTCGTCTACCAAAAGTGTCATATTCATGCTTAAAACGCGTTTTGGCACAAATCCATGTGCGGGTTCTAAAAAGAGCAGCATTGGCATGCTTTTAACGTCGTTTGGTAGAAATCCACACGCGCGTTCTGCCAAAAGCGTCATTTGCATGCATATCGTGTAGTTTTGCAGAAAACTGCATCCTCGTCTACCAAAAGTTGCGTATTCATGCTTAAAACGCGTTTTGGCACAAATCCATGTGCGGGTTCTAAAAAGAGCTGCATTGGCATGCTTTTCACGTCGTTTGGTAGAAATCCACACGCGCGTTCTGCCAAAAGCACCATTTGCATGCATATCGTGTAGTTTTGCAGAAAACTGCATACTCGTCTACCAAAAGTGTCATATTCATGCTTAAAACGCGTTTTGGCACAAATCCATGTGCGGGTTCTAAAAAGAGCAGCATTGGCATGCTTTTCACGTCGTTTGGTAGAAATCCACACGCGCGTTCTGCCAAAAGCACCATTTGCATGCATATCGTGTAGTTTTGCAGAAAACTGCATACTCGTCTACCAAAAGTGTCATATTCATGCTTAAAACGCGTTTTGGCACAAATCCATGTGCGGGTTCTAAAAAGAGCAGCATTGGCATGCTTTTCACGTCGTTTGGTAGAAATCCACACGCGCGTTCTGCCAAAAGCACCATTTGCATGCATATCGTGTAGTTTTGCAGAAAACTGCATACTCGTCTACCAAAAGTGTCATATTCATGCTCAAAACGCGTTTTGGCACAAATCCATGTGCGGGTTCGAAAAAGAGCAGCATTGGCATGCTTTTCACGTCGTTTGGTAGAAATCCACACGCGCGTTCTGCCAAAAGCACCATTTGCATGCATATCGTGTGGTTTTGCAGAAAACTGCATACTCGTCTACCAAAAGTGTCATATTCATGCTTAAAACGCGTTTTGGCACAAATCCATGTGCGGGTTCTAAAAAGAGCAGCATTGGCATGCTTTTCACGTCGTTTGGTAGAAATCCACACGCGCGTTCTGCCAAAAGCACCATTTGCATGCATATCGTGTAGTTTTGCAGAAAACTGCATACTCGTCTACCAAAAGTGTCATATTCATGCTTAAAACGCGTTTTGGCACAAATCCATGTGCGGGTTCGAAAAAGAGCAGCATTGGCATGCTTTTCACGTCGTTTGGTAGAAATCCACACGCGCGTTCTGCCAAAAGCACCATTTGCATGCATATCGTGTGGTTTTGCAGAAAACTGCATACTCGTCTACCAAAAGTGTCATATTCATGCTTAAAACGCGTTTTGGCAGAAATCCATGTGCGGGTTCTAAAAAGAGCAGCATTGGCATGCTTTTCACGTCGTTTGGTAGAAATCCACACGCGCGTTCTGCCAAAAGCACCATTTGCATGCATATCGTGTAGTTTTGCAGAAAACTGCATACTCGTCTACCAAAAGTGTCATATTCATGCTTAAAACGCGTTTTGGCACAAATCCATGTGCGGGTTCGAAAAAGAGCAGCATTGGCATGCTTTTCACGTCGTTTGGTAGAAATCCACACGCGCGTTCTGCCAAAAGCGTCATTTGCATGCATATCGTGTAGTTTTGCAGAAAACTGCATCCTCGTCTACCAAAAGTTGCGTATTCATGCTTAAAACGCGTTTTGGCACAAATCCATGTGCGGGTGCTAAAAAGAGCAGCATTGGCATGCTTTTCACGTCGTTTGGTAGAAATCCACACGCGCGTTCTGCCAAAAGCACCATTTGCATGCATATCGTGTAGTTTTGCAGAAAACTGCATACTCGTCTACCAAAAGTGTCATATTCATGCTTAAAACGCGTTTTGGCACAAATCCATGTGCGGGTTCTAAAAAGAGCAGCATTGGCATGCTTTTCACGTCGTTTGGTAGAAATCCACACGCGCGTTCTGCCAAAAGCACCATTTGCATGCATATCGTGTAGTTTTGCAGAAAACTGCATACTCGTCTACCAAAAGTGTCATATTCATGCTTAAAACGCGTTTTGGCACAAATCCATGTGCGGGTTCTAAAAAGAGCAGCATTGGCATGCTTTTAACGTCGTTTGGTAGAAATCCACACGCGCGTTCTGCCAAAAGCGTCATTTGCATGCATATCGTGTAGTTTTGCAGAAAACTGCATCCTCGTCTACCAAAAGTTGCGTATTCATGCTTAAAACGCGTTTTGGCACAAATCCATGTGCGGGTTCTAAAAAGAGCAGCATTGGCATGCTTTTCACGTTGTTTGGTAGAAATCCACACGCGCGTTCTGCCAAAAGCACCATTTGCATGCATATCGTGTAGTTTTGCAGAAAACTGCATACTCGTCTACCAAAAGTGTCATATTCATGCTTAAAATGCGTTTTGGCACAAATCCATGTGCGGGTTCTAAAAAGAGCAGCATTGGCATGCTTTTCACGTCGTTTGGTAGAAATCCACACGCGCGTTCTGCCAAAAGCACCATTTGCATGCATATCGTGTAGTTTTGCAGAAAACTGCATACTCGTCTACCAAAAGTGTCATATTCATGCTTAAAATGCGTTTTGGCACAAATCCATGTGCGGGTGCTAAAAAGAGCAGCATTGGCATGCTTTTCACGTCGTTTGGTAGAAATCCACACGCGCGTTCTGCCAAAAGCACCATTTGCATGCATATCGTGTAGTTTTGCAGAAAACTGCATACTCGTCTACCAAAAGTGTCATATTCATGCTTAAAACGCGTTTTGGCACAAATCCATGTGTGGGTTCTAAAAATAGCAGCATTGGCATGCTTTTCACGTCGTTTGGTAGAAATCCACACGCGCGTTCTGCCAAAAGCGTCATTTGCATGCATATCGTGTAGTTTTGCAGAAAACTGCATCCTCGTCTACCAAAAGTTGCGTATTCATGCTTAAAACGCGCTTTGGCACAAATCCATGTGCGGGTTCTAAAAAGAGCAGCATTGGGATGCTTTTCACGTCGTTTGGTAGAAATCCACACGCGCGTTCTGCCAAAAGCACCATTTGCATGCATATCGTGTAGTTTTGCAGAAAACTGCATACTCGTCTACCAAAAGTGTCATATTCATGCTTAAAACGCGTTTTGGCACAAATCCATGTGCGGGTTCTAAAAAGAGCAGCATTGGCATGCTTTTCACGTCGTTTGGTAGAAATCCACACGCGCGTTCTGCCAAAAGCACCATTTGCATGCATATCGTGTAGTTTTGCAGAAAACTGCATACTCGTCTACCAAAAGTGTCATATTCATGCTTAAAACGCGTTTTGGCACAAATCCATGTGCGGGTTCAAAAAAGAGCAGCATTGGCATGCTTTTCACGTCGTTTGGTAGAAATCCACACGCGCGTTCTGCCAAAAGCACCATTTGCATGCATATCGTGTGGTTTTGCAGAAAACTGCATACTCGTCTACCAAAAGTGTCATATTCATGCTTAAAACGCGTTTTGGCACAAATCCATGTGCGGGTTCTAAAAAGAGCAGCATTGGCATGCTTTTCACGTCGTTTGGTAGAAATCCACACGCGCGTTCTGCCAAAAGCACCATTTGCATGCATATCGTGTAGTTTTGCAGAAAACTGCATACTCGTCTACCAAAAGTGTCATATTCATGCTTAAAACGCGTTTTGGCACAAATCCATGTGCGGGTTCGAAAAAGAGCAGCATTGGCATGCTTTTCACGTCGTTTGGTAGAAATCCACACGCGCGTTCTGCCAAAAGCACCATTTGCATGCATATCGTGTGGTTTTGCAGAAAACTGCATCCTCGTCTACCAAAAGTTGCATATTCATGCTTAAAACGCGTTTTGGCACAAATCCATGTGCGGGTGCTAAAAAGAGCAGCATTGGCATGCTTTTCACGTCGTTTGGTAGAAATCCACACGCGCGTTCTGCCAAAAGCACCATTTGCATGCATATCGTGTAGTTTTGCAGAAAACTGCATACTCGTCTACCAAAAGTGTCATATTCATGCTTAAAACGCGTTTTGGCACAAATCCATGTGCGGGTTCTAAAAAGAGCAGCATTGGCATGCTTTTCACGTCGTTTGGTAGAAATCCACACGCGCGTTCTGCCAAAAGCACCATTTACATGCATATCGTGTAGTTTTGCAGAAAACTGCATACTCGTCTACCAAAAGTGTCATATTCATGCTTAAAACGCGTTTTGGCACAAATCCATGTGCGGGTGCTAAAAAGAGCAGCATTGGCATGCTTTTCACGTCGTTTGCTAGAAATCCACACGCGCGTTCTGCCAAAAGCACCATTTGCATGCATATCGTGTAGTTTTGCAGAAAACTGCATACTCGTCTACCAAAGTGTCATATTCATGCTTAAAACGCGTTTTGGCACAAATCCATGTGCGGGTTCTAAAAATAGCAGCATTGGCATGCTTTTCACGTCGTTTGGTAGAAATCCACACGCGCGTTTTGCTAAAAGCACCATTTGCATGCATATCGTGTAGTTTTGCAGAAAACTGCATACTCGTCTACCAAAAGTGTCATATTCATGCTTAAAAATTGGAGGACGCTTAAGCTTCGCCTTCAAGAGTGGGACGCGACAGCGTTCCCGTCGACCCGCCAAGGGGTATAAGACAATGCGCTACGGCACAGCAATCACTTACGATGCGCCCCGCATCGGACTTAGCGCCCACCTATCACGCGGTGAACGTCGAGCAACGCAGCGTTCGACGCGACAACGAAACGTGCGCCTGAGCGAACGAAACGAACCAAAGAACTCGGTGTCTCGGAGGGGAAACGATCTACGCCAGCCAAACGTCATGATCGGCACGGGCAGAGAGATAGATAGTAATCTAAACCGGGAGCCCGGCGAAGCGTCGTCAGGGGAGAGGGAGTCCCGCGACGCGCCTGGCAGCGGTCCCAATGCGCGCGCGGCGCGCCTCCTGTCGGGGCAGCGCCGTACATTCAGAGGAGGGGGTCTTCTGTGTTTGCCGCAAGATGGCTCTGCGTGTGCGGAAAGCGCAAAAGAAATGCAGCGGAAACGCACTTCGCAACTCGTGTAATTGTGACTTCTGTACGTTACATGTTCATAATTACCGATATACACCGCAGTATAACTTTCCACGGCTGGTTTCGAAGGCAACACCGCATTCACTAGAGGCGCGTTTGCACCGCTTGGAAGCATCGAACTCGTGGCTGAGTGGTAGCGTCTCCGTCTCACACCCCGGAGACCTGGGTTCGATTCCCGCCGGGCCAATCTTGGAAGTCTTTTTATTTATGAAGCGCCTGCCGTGATTTATCGCTCACGGTCAACGCCGCCGACGCCGACACCCGACGCCGACGACACCGGCTTTTCTGCGACACGAGCTCCTTAACGCTATCGCGGTAAAACGCGTTTTGGCACAAATCCATGTGCGGGTTCTAAAAAGAGCAGCATTGGCATGCTTTTAACGTCGTTTGGTAGAAATCCACACGCGCGTTCTGCCAAAAGCGTCATCTGCATGCATATCGTGTAGTTTTGCAGAAAACTGCATCCTCGTCTACCAAAAGTTGCGTATTCATGCTTAAAACGCGTTTTGGCACAAATCCATGTGCGGGTTCTAAAAAGAGCAGCATTGGCATGCTTTTCACGTCGTTTGGTAGAAATCCACACGCGCGTTCTGCCAAAAGCACCATTTGCATGCATATCGTGTAGTTTTGCAGAAAACTGCACACTCGTCTACCAAAAGTGTCATATTCATGCTTAAAACGCGTTTTGGCACAAATCCATGTGCGGGTTCTAAAAAGAGCAGCATTGGCATGCTTTTCACGTCGTTTGGTAGAAATCCACACGCGCGTTCTGCCAAAAGCACCATTTGCATGCATATCGTGTGGTTTTGCAGAAAACTGCATCCTCGTCTACCAAAAGTGTCATATTCATGCTTAAAACGCGTTTTGGCACAAATCCGTTTGCGGGTTCTAAAAAGAGCAGCATTGGCATGCTTTTCACGTCGTTTGGTAGAAATCCACACGCGCGTTCTGCCAAAAGCGTCATTTGCATGCATATCGTGTAGTTTTGCAGAAAACTGCATCCTCGTCTACCAAAAGTTGCGTATTCATGCTTAAAACGCGTTTTGGCACAAATCCATGTGCGGGTTCTAAAAAGAGCAGCATTGGCATGCTTTTCACGTCGTTTGGTAGAAATCCACACGCGCGTTCTGCCAAAAGCGTCATTTGCATGCATATCGTGTAGTTTTGCAGAAAACTGCATCCTCGTCTACCAAAAGTTGCGTATTCATGCTTAAAACGCGTTTTGGCACAAATCTATGTGCGGGTTCTAAAAAGAGCAGCATTGGCATGCTTTTCACGTCGTTTGGTAGAAATCCACACGCGCGTTCTGCCAAAAGCACCATTTGCATGCATATCGTGTAGTTTTGCAGAAAACTGCATACTCGTCTACCAAAAGTGTCATATTCATGCTTAAAACGCGTTTTGGCACAAATCCATGTGCGGGTTCTAAAAAGAGCAGCATTGGCATGCTTTTCACGTCGTTTGGTAGAAATCCACACGCGCGTTCTGCCAAAAGCGTCATTTGCATGCATATCGTGTAGTTTTGCAGAAAACTGCATCCTCGTCTACCAAAAGTTGCGTATTCATGCTTAAAACGCGTTTTGGCACAAATCCATGTGCGGGTGCTAAAAAGAGCAGCATTGGCATGCTTTTCACGTCGTTTGGTAGAAATCCACACGCGCGTTCTGCCAAAAGCACCATTTGCATGCATATCGTGTAGTTTTGCAGAAAACTGCATACTCGTCTACCAAAAGTGTCATATTCATGCTTAAAACGCGTTTTGGCACAAATCCATGTGCGGGTTCTAAAAAGAGCAGCATTGGCATGCTTTTCACGTCGTTTGGTAGAAATCCACACGCGCGTTCTGCCAAAAGCACCATTTGCATGCATATCGTGTAGTTTTGCAGAAAACTGCATACTCGTCTACCAAAAGTGTCATATTCATGCTTAAAACGCGTTTTGGCACAAATCCATGTGCGGGTTCGAAAAAGAGCAGCATTGGCATGCTTTTCACGTCGTTTGGTAGAAATCCACACGCGCGTTCTGCCAAAAGCACCATTTGCATGCATATCGTGTGGTTTTGCAGAAAACTGCATCCTCGTCTACCAAAAGTTGCATATTCATGCTTAAAACGCGTTTTGGCACAAATCCATGTGCGGGTGCTAAAATGAGCAGCATCGGCATGCTTTTCACGTCGTTTGGTAGAAATCCACACGCGCGTTCTGCCAAAAGCACCATTTGCATGCCTATCGTGTAGTTTTGCAGAAAACTGCATCCTCGTCTACCAAAAGTTGCGTATTCATGCTTAAAACGCGTTTTGGCACAAATCCATGTGCGGGTTCTAAAAAGAGCAGCATTGGCATGCTTTTCACGTCGTTTGGTAGAAATCCACACGCGCGTTCTGCCAAAAGCACCATTTGCATGCATATCGTGTAGTTTTGCAGAAAACTGCATACTCGTCCACCAAAAGTGTCATATTCATGCTTAAAACGCGTTTTGGCACAAATCCATGTGCGGGTTCTAAAAGAGCAGCATTGGCATGCTTTTCACGTCGTTTGGTAGAAATCCACACGCGCGTTCTGCCAAAAGCGTCATTTGCATGCATATCGTGTAGTTTGCAGAAAACTGCATCCTCGTCTACCAAAAGTTGCGTATTCATGCTTAAAACGCGTTTTGGCACAAATCCATGTGCGGGTGCTAAAAAGAGCAGCATTGGCATGCTTTTCACGTCGTTTGGTAGAAATCCACACGCGCGTTCTGCCAAAAGCACCATTTGCATGCATATCGTGTAGTTTTGCAGAAAACTGCATACTCGTCTACCAAAAGTGTCATATTCATGCTTAAAACGCGTTTTGGCACAAATCCATGTGCGGGTTCTAAAAAGAGCAGCATTGGCATGCTTTTCACGTCGTTTGGTAGAAATCCACACGCGCGTTCTGCCAAAAGCACCATTTGCATGCATATCGTGTAGTTTTGCAGAAAACTGCATACTCGTCTACCAAAAGTGTCATATTCATGCTTAAAACGCGTTTTGGCACAAATCCATGTGCGGGTTCGAAAAAGAGCAGCATTGGCATGCTTTTCACGTCGTTTGGTAGAAATCCACACGCGCGTTCTGCCAAAAGCACCATTTGCATGCATATCGTGTGGTTTTGCAGAAAACTGCATCCTCGTCTACCAAAAGTTGCATGTTCATGCTTAAAACGCGTTTTGGCACAAATCCATGTGCGGGTGCTAAAATGAGCAGCATCGGCATGCTTTTCACGTCGTTTGGTAGAAATCCACACGCGCGTTCTGCCAAAAGCGTCATTTGCATGCATATCGTGTAGTTTTGCAGAAAACTGCATCCTCGTCTACCAAAAGTTGCGTATTCATGCTTAAAACGCGTTTTGGCACAAATCCATGTGCGGGTGCTAAAAAGAGCAGCATTGGCATGCTTTTCACGTCGTTTGGTAGAAATCCACACGCGCGTTCTGCCAAAAGCACCATTTGCATGCATATCGTGTAGTTTTGCAGAAAACTGCATACTCGTCTACCAAAAGTGTCATATTCATGCTTAAAACGCGTTTTGGCACAAATCCATGTGCGGGTTCGAAAAAGAGCAGCATTGGCATGCTTTTCACGTCGTTTGGTAGAAATCCACACGCGCGTTCTGCCAAAAGCACCATTTGCATGCATATCGTGTGGTTTTGCAGAAAACTGCATCCTCGTATACCAAAAGTGTCATATTCATGCTTAAAACGCGTTTTGGCACAAATCCATGTGCGGGTGCTAAAATGAGCAGCATCGGCATGCTTTTCACGTCGTTTGGTAGAAATCCACACGCGCGTTCTGCCAAAAGCGTCATTTGCATGCATATCGTGTGGTTTTGCAGAAAACTGCATCCTCGTCTACCAAAAGTTGCGTATTCATGCTTAAAACGCGTTTTGGCACAAATCCATGTGCGGGTGCTAAAAAGAGCAGCATTGGCATGCTTTTCACGTCGTTTGGTAGAAATCCACACGCGCGTTCTGCCAAAAGCACCATTTGCATGCATATCGTGTAGTTTTGCAGAAAACTGCATACTCGTCTACCAAAAGTGTCATATTCATGCTTAAAACGCGTTTTGGCACAAATCCATGTGCGGGTTCTAAAAAGAGCAGCATTGGCATGCTTTTCACGTCGTTTGGTAGAAATCCACACGCGCGTTCTGCCAAAAGCACTATTTGCATGCATATCGTGTGGTTTTGCAGAAAACTGCATCCTCGTCTACCAAAAGTGTCATATTCATGCTTAAAACGCGTTTTGGCACAAATCCATGTGCGGGTGCTAAAAAGAGCAGCATTGGCATGCTTTTCACGTCGTTTGGTAGAAATCCACACGCGCGTTCTGCCAAAAGCACCATTTGCATGCATATCGTGTAGTTTTGCAGAAAACTGTATACTCGTCTACCAAAAGTGTCATATTCATGCTTAAAACGCGTTTTGGCACAAATCCGTGTGCGGGTTCTAAAAAGAGCAGCATTGACATGCTTTTCACGTCGTTTGGTAGAAATCCACAAGCGCGTTCTGCCAAAAGCACCATTTGCATGCATATCGTGTGGTTTTGCAGAAAACTGCATCCTCGTATACCAAAAGTGTCATATTCATGCTTAAAACGCGTTTTGGCACAAATCCATGTGCGGGTGCTAAAATGAGCAGCATCGGCATGCTTTTCACGTCGTTTGGTAGAAATCCACACGCGCGTTCTGCCAAAAGCGTCATTTGCATGCATATCGTGTGGTTTTGCAGAAAACTGCATCCTCGTCTACCAAAAGTTGCGTATTCATGCTTAAAACGCGTTTAGGCACAAATCCATGTGCGGGTGCTAAAAAGAGCAGCATTGGCATGCTTTTCACGTCGTTTGGTAGAAATCCACACGCGCGTTCTGCCAAAAGCACCATTTGCATGCATATCGTGTAGTTTTGCAGAAAACTGCATACTCGTCTACCAAAAGTGTCATATTCATGCTTAAAACGCGTTTTGGCACAAATCCATGTGCGGGTTCTAAAAAGAGCAGCATTGGCATGCTTTTCACGTCGTTTGGTAGAAATCCACACGCGCGTTCTGCCAAAAGCACCATTTGCATGCATATCGTGTAGTTTTGCAGAAAACTGCATACTCGTCTACCAAAAGTGTCATATTCATGCTTAAAACGCGTTTTGGCACAAATCCATGTGCGGGTTCGAAAAAGAGCAGCATTGGCATGCTTTTCACGTCGTTTGGTAGAAATCCACACGCGCGTTCTGCCAAAAGCACCATTTGCATGCATATCGTGTGGTTTTGCAGAAAACTGCATCCTCGTCTACCAAAAGTTGCATATTCATGCTTAAAACGCGTTTTGGCACAAATCCATGTGCGGGTGCTAAAATGAGCAGCATCGGCATGCTTTTCACGTCGTTTGGTAGCAATCCACACGCGCGTTCTGCCAAAAGCGTCATTTGCATGCATATCGTGTAGTTTTGCAGAAAACTGTATCCTCGTCTAAAAAAAGTTGCGTATTCATGCTTAAAACGCGTTTTGGCACAAATCCATGTGCGGGTGCTAAAAAGAGCAGCATTGGCATGCTTTTCACGTCGTTTGGTAGAAATCCACACGCGCGTTCTGCCAAAAGCACCATTTGCATGCATATCGTGTAGTTTTGCAGAAAACTGCATACTCGTCTACCAAAAGTGTCATATTCATGCTTAAAACGCGTTTTGGCACAAATCCATGTGCGGGTTCTAAAAAGAGCAGCATTGGCATGCTTTTCACGTCGTTTGGTAGAAATCCACACGCGCGTTCTGCCAAAAGCACCATTTGCATGCATATCGTGTAGTTTTGCAGAAAACTGCATACTCGTCTACCAAAAGTGTCATATTCATGCTTAAAATGCGTTTTGGCACAAATCCATGTGCGGGTGCTAAAAAGAGCAGCATTGGCATGCTTTTCACGTCGTTTGGTAGAAATCCACACGCGCGTTCTGCCAAAAGCACCATTTGCATGCATATCGTGTAGTTTTGCAGAAAACTGCATACTCGTATACCAAAAGTGTCATATTCATGCTTAAAACGCGTTTTGGCACAAATCCATGTGCGGGTTCTAAAAAGAGCAGCATTGGCATGCTTTTCACGTCGTTTGGTAGAAATCCACACGCGCGTTCTGCCAAAAGCACCATTTGCATGCATATCGTGTCGTTTTGCAGAAAACTGCATCCTCGTCTACCAAAAGTGTCATATTCATGCTTAAAACGCGTTTTGTCACAAATCCATGTGCGGGTTCTAAAAAGAGCAGCATTGGCATGCTTTTCACGTCGTTTGGTAGAAATCCACACGCGCATACTGCCAAAAGCACCATTTGCATGCATATCGTGTGGTTTTGCAGAAAACTGCATCCTCGTCTACCAAAAGTGTCATATTCATGCTTAAAACGGGTTTTGGCACAAATCCATGTGCGGGTTCTAAAAGGAGCAGCATTGGCATGCTTTTCACGTCGTTTGGTAGAAATCCACACGGGCGTTCTGCCAAAAGCACCATTTGCATGCATATCGTGTGGTTTTGCAGAAAACTGCATCCTCGTCTACCAAAAGTTGCATATTCATGCTTAAAACGCGTTTTGGCACAAATCGATGTGCGGGTTCTAAAAAGAGCAGCATTGGCATGCTTTTCACATCGTTTGGTAGCAATCCACACGCGCGTTCTGCCAAAAGCACCATTTCCATGCATATCGTGTGGTTTTGCAGAAAACTGCATCCTCGTCTACCAAAAGTTGCATATTCATGCTTAAAACGCGTTTTGGCACAAATCCATGTGCGGGTGCTAAAATGAGCAGCATTGGCATGCTTTTCACGTCGTTTGGTAGAAATCCACACGAGCGTTCTGCCAAAAGCGTCGTTTGCATGCATATCGTGTGGTTTTGCAGAAAACTGCATCCTCGTCTACCAAAAGTTGCGTATTCATGCTTAAAACGCGTTTTGGCACAAATCCATGTGCGGGTGCTAAAAAGAGCAGCATTGGCATGCTTTTCACTTCGTTTGGTAGAAATCCACACGCGCGTTCTGCCAAAAGCACCATTTGCATGCATATCGTGTAGTTTTGCAGAAAACTGCATACTCGTCTACCAAAAGTGTCATATTCATGCTTAAAACGCGTTTTGGCACAAATCCATGTGCGGGTTCTAAAAAGAGCAGCATTGGCATGCTTTTCACGTCGTTTGGTAGAAATCCACACGCGCGTTCTGCCAAAAGCACCATTTGCATGCATATCGTGTGGTTTTGCAGAAAACTGCATCCTCGTCTACCAAAAGTTGCGTATTCATGCTTAAAACGCGTTTTGGCACAAATCCATGTGCGGATGCTAAAAAGAGCAGCATTGGCATGCTTTTCACGTCGTTTGGTAGAAATCCACACGGGCGTTCTGCCAAAAGCACCATTTGCATGCATATCGTGTGGTTGTGCAGAAAACTGCATACTCGTCTACCAAAAGTGTCATATTCATGCTTAAAACGCGTTTTGGCTCAAATCGATGTGCGGGTTCTAAAAAGAGCAGCATTGGCATGCTTTTCACGTCGTTTGGTAGAAATCCACACGCGCGTTCTGCCAAAAGCGTCATTTGCATGCATATCGTGTGGTTTTGCAGAAAACTGCATCCTCGTCTACCAAAAGTTGCGTATTCATGCTTAAAACGCGTTTTGGCACAAATCCATGTGCGGGTGCTAAAAAGAGCAGCATTGGCATGCTTTTCACGTCGTTTGGTAGAAATCCACACGCGCGTTCTGCCAAAAGCACCATTTGCATGCATATCGTGTAGTTTTGCAGAAAACTGCATACTCGTCTACCAAAAGTGTCATATTCATGCTTAAAACGCGTTTTGGCACAAATCCGTGTGCGGGTTCTAAAAAGAGCAGCATTGGCATGCTTTTCACGTCGTTTGGTAGAAATCCACACGCGCGTTCTGCCAAAAGCACCATTTGCATGCATATTGTGTAGTTTTGCAGAAAACTGCATACTCGTCTACCAAAAGTGTCATATTCATGCTTAAAACGCGTTTTGGCACAAATCCATGTGCGGGTTCTAAAAAGAGCAGCATTGGCATGCATTTCACGTCGTTTGGTAGAAATCCACACGCGCGTTCTGCCAAAAGCACCATTTGCATGCATATCGTGTGGTTTTGCAGAAAACTGCATCCTCGTCTACCAAAAGTTGCGTATTCATGCTTAAAACGCGTTTTGGCACAAATCCATGTGCGGGTGCTAAAAAGAGCAGCATTGGCATGCTTTTCACGTCGTTTGGTAGAATTCCACACGGGCGTTCTGCCAAAAGCACCATTTGCATGCATATCGTGTGGTTGTGCAGAAAACTGCATACTCGTCTACCAAAAGTGTCATATTCATGCTTAAAACGCGTTTTGGCACAAATCGATGTGCGGGTTCTAAAAAGAGCAGCATTGGCATGCTTTTCACATCGTTTGGTAGCAATCCACACGCGCGTTCTGCCAAAAGCACCATTTCCATGCATATCGTGTGGTTTTGCAGAAAACTGCATCCTCGTCTACCAAAAGTTGCATATTCATGCTTAAAACGCGTTTTGGCACAAATCCATGTGCGGGTGCTAAAATGAGCAGCATTGGCATGCTTTTCACGTCGTTTGGTAGAAATCCACACGAGCGTTCTGCCAAAAGCGTCGTTTGCATGCATATCGTGTGGTTTTGCAGAAAACTGCATCCTCGTCTACCAAAAGTTGCGTATTCATGCTTAAAACGCGTTTTGGCACAAATCCATGTGCGGGTGCTAAAAAGAGCAGCATTGGCATGCTTTTCACTTCGTTTGGTAGAAATCCACACGCGCGTTCTGCCAAAAGCACCATTTGCATGCATATCGTGTAGTTTTGCAGAAAACTGCATACTCGTCTACCAAAAGTGTCATATTCATGCTTAAAACGCGTTTTGGCACAAATCCATGTGCGGGTTCTAAAAAGAGCAGCATTGGCATGCTTTTCACGTCGTTTGGTAGAAATCCACACGCGCGTTCTGCCAAAAGCACCATTTGCATGCATATCGTGTGGTTTTGCAGAAAACTGCATCCTCGTCTACCAAAAGTTGCGTATTCATGCTTAAAACGCGTTTTGGCACAAATCCATGTGCGGATGCTAAAAAGAGCAGCATTGGCATGCTTTTCACGTCGTTTGGTAGAAATCCACACGGGCGTTCTGCCAAAAGCACCATTTGCATGCATATCGTGTGGTTGTGCAGAAAACTGCATACTCGTCTACCAAAAGTGTCATATTCATGCTTAAAACGCGTTTTGGCTCAAATCGATGTGCGGGTTCTAAAAAGAGCAGCATTGGCATGCTTTTCACGTCGTTTGGTAGAAATCCACACGCGCGTTCTGCCAAAAGCGTCATTTGCATGCATATCGTGTGGTTTTGCAGAAAACTGCATCCTCGTCTACCAAAAGTTGCGTATTCATGCTTAAAACGCGTTTTGGCACAAATCCATGTGCGGGTGCTAAAAAGAGCAGCATTGGCATGCTTTTCACGTCGTTTGGTAGAAATCCACACGCGCGTTCTGCCAAAAGCACCATTTGCATGCATATCGTGTAGTTTTGCAGAAAACTGCATACTCGTCTACCAAAAGTGTCATATTCATGCTTAAAACGCGTTTTGGCACAAATCCGTGTGCGGGTTCTAAAAAGAGCAGCATTGGCATGCTTTTCACGTCGTTTGGTAGAAATCCACACGCGCGTTCTGCCAAAAGCACCATTTGCATGCATATTGTGTAGTTTTGCAGAAAACTGCATACTCGTCTACCAAAAGTGTCATATTCATGCTTAAAACGCGTTTTGGCACAAATCCATGTGCGGGTTCTAAAAAGAGCAGCATTGGCATGCATTTCACGTCGTTTGGTAGAAATCCACACGCGCGTTCTGCCAAAAGCACCATTTGCATGCATATCGTGTGGTTTTGCAGAAAACTGCATCCTCGTCTACCAAAAGTTGCGTATTCATGCTTAAAACGCGTTTTGGCACAAATCCATGTGCGGGTGCTAAAAAGAGCAGCATTGGCATGCTTTTCACGTCGTTTGGTAGAATTCCACACGGGCGTTCTGCCAAAAGCACCATTTGCATGCATATCGTGTGGTTGTGCAGAAAACTGCATACTCGTCTACCAAAAGTGTCATATTCATGCTTAAAACGCGTTTTGGCACAAATCGATGTGCGGGTTCTAAAAAGAGCAGCATTGGCATGCTTTTCACGTCGTTTGGTAGAAATCCACACGCGCGTTCTGCCAAAAGCACCATTTGCATGCATATCGTGTAGTTTTGCAGAAAACTGCATACTCGTCTACCAAAAGTGTCATATTCATGCTTAAAACGCGTTTTGGCACAAATCCATGTGCGGGTTCTAAAAAGAGCAGCATTGGCATGCATTTCACGTCGTTTGGTAGAAATCCACACGCGCGTTCTGCCAAAAGCAGCATTTGTATGCATATCGTGTGGTTTTGCAGAAAACTGCATCCTCGTCTACCAAAAGTTGCGTATTCATGCTTAAAACGCGTTTTCGCACAAATCCATGTGCGGGTGCTAAAAAGAGCAGCATTGGAATGCTTTTCACGTCGTTTGGTAGAAATCCACACGGGCGTTCTGCCAAAAGCACCATTTGCATGCATATCGTGTGGTTGTGCACAAAACTGCATACTCGTCTACCAAAAGTGTCATATTCATGCTTAAAACGCGTTTTGGCACAAATCGATGTGCGGGTTCTAAAAGGAGCAGCATTGGCATGCTTTTCACGTCGTTTGGTAGAAATCCACACGCGCGTTCTGCCAAAAGCGTCATTTGCATGCATATCGTGTGGTTTTGCAGAAAACTGCATCCTCGTCTACCAAAAGTTGCGTATTCATGCTTAAAACGCGTTTTGGCACAAATCCATGTGCGGGTGCGAAAAAGAGCAGCATTGGCATGCTTTTCACGTCGTTTGGTAGAAATCCACACGCGCGTTCTGCCAAAAGCACCATTTGCATGCATATCGTGTAGTTTTGCAGAAAACTGCATACTCGTCTACCAAAAGTGTCATATTCATGCTTAAAACGCGTTTTGGCACAAATCGATGTGCGGGTTCTAAAAAGAGCAGCATTGGCATGCTTTTCACGTCGTTTGGTAGCAATCCACACGCGCGTTCTGCCAAAAGCACCATTTGTATGCATATCGTGTGGTTTTGCAGAAAACTGCATCCTCGTCCACCAAAAGTTGCATATTCATGCTTAAAACGCGTTTTGGCACAAATCCATGTGCGGGTGCTAAAATGAGCAGCATCGGCATGCTTTTCACGTCGTTTGGTAGAAATCCACACGCGCATTCTGCCAAAAGCACCATTTGCATGCATATCGTGTGGTTTTGCAGAAAACTGCATCCTCGTCTACCAAAAGTGTCATATTCATGCTTAAAACGGGTTTTGGCACAAATCCATGTGCGGGTTCTAAAAGGAGCAGCATTGGGATGCTTTTCACGTCGTTTGGTAGAAATCCACACGCGCGTTCTGCCAAAAGCGTCATTTGCATGCATATCGTGTGGTTTTGCAGAAAACTGCATCCTCGTCTACCAAAAGTTGCATATTCATGCTTAAAACGCGTTTTGGCACAAATCCATGTGCGGGTGCTAAAAAGAGCAGCATTGGCATGCTTTTCACGTCGTTTGGTAGAAATCCACACGGGCGTTCTGCCAAAAGCACCATTTGCATGCATATCGTGTGGTTGTGCAGAAAACTGCATACTCGTCTACCAAAAGTGTCATATTCATGCTTAAAACGCGTTTTGGCACAAATCGATGTGCGGGTTCTAAAAAGAGCAGCATTGGCATGCTTTTCACGTCGTTTGGTAGCAATCCACACGCGCGTTCTGCCAAAAGCACCATTTGCATGCATATCGTGTGGTTTTGCAGAAAACTGCATCCTCGTCTACCAAAAGTGTCATATTCATACTTAAAACGCGTTTTGGCAGAAATCCATGTGCGGGTGCTAAAAAGAGCAGCATTGGCATGCTTTTCACGTCGTTTGGTAGAAATCCACACGCGCGTTCTGCCAAAAGCGTCATTTGCATGCATATCGTGTGGTTTTGCAGAAAACTGCATCCTCGTCTACCAAAAGTGTCTTATTCATGCTTAAAACGCGTTTTGGCACAAATTCTTGTGCGGGTTCTAAAAAGAGCAGCATTGGCATGCTTGTCACGTCGTTTGGTAGAAATCCACACGCGCGTTCTGCCAAAAGCGTCATTTGCATGCATATCGTGTGGTTTTGCAGAAAACTGCATCCTCGTCTACCAAAAGTTGCGTATTCATGCTTAAAACGCGTTTTGGCACAAATCCATGTGCGGGTGCTAAAAAGAGCAGCATTGGCATGCTTTTCACGTCGTTTGGTAGAAATCCACACGCGCGTTCTGCCAAAAGCACCATTTGCATGCATATCGTGTGGTTTTGCAGAAAATTGCATACTCGTCTACCAAAAGTGTCATAATCATGCTTAAAACGCGTTTTGGCACAAATCCATGTGCGGGTTCTAACAATAGCAGCATTGGCATGCCTTTCACGTCGTTTGGTAGAAATCCACACGCGCGTTCTGCCAAAAGCACCATTTGCATGCATATCGTGTGGTTTTGCAGAAAACTGCATCCTCGTCTACCAAAAGTGTCATATTCATGCTTAAAACGCGTTTTGGCACAAATCCATGTGCGGGTTCTAAAAAGAGCAGCATTGGCATGCTTTTCACGTCGTTTGGTAGAAATCCACACGCGCGTTCTGCCAAAAGCACCATTTGCATGCATATCGTGTGGTTTTGCAGAAAACTGCATCCTCGTCTACCAAAAGTGTCATATTCATGCTTAAAACGCGTTTTGGCACAAATCCATGTGCGGGTTCTAAAAAGAGCAGCATTGGCATGCTTTTCACGTCGTTTGGTAGAATTCCACACGGGCGTTCTGCCAAAAGCACCATTTGCATGCATATCGTGTGGTTGTGCAGAAAACTGCATACTCGTCTACCAAAAGTGTCATATTCATGCTTAAAACGCGTTTTGGCACAAATCGATGTGCGGGTTCTAAAAAGAGCAGCATTGGCATGCTTTTCACGTCGTTTGGTAGAAATTCACACGCGCGTTCTGCCAAAAGCGTCATTTGCATGCATATCGTGTGGTTTTGCAGAAAACTGCATCCTCGTCTACCAAAAGTTGCGTATTCATGCTTAAAACGCGTTTTGGCACAAATCCATGTGCGGGTGCTAAAAAGAGCAGCATTGGCATGCTTTTCACGTCGTTTGGTAGAAATCCACACGGGCGTTCTGCCAAAAGCACCATTTGCATGCATATCGTGTGGTTGTGCACAAAACTGCATACTCGTCTACCAAAAGTGTCATATTCATGCTTAAAACGCGTTTTGGCACAAATCGATGTGCGGGTTCTAAAAAGAGCAGCATTGGCATGCTTTTCACGTCGTTTGGTAGAAATCCACACGCGCGTTCTGCCAAAAGCGTCATTCGCATGCATATCGTGTGGTTTTGCAGAAAACTGCATCCTCGTCTACCAAAAGTTGCGTATTCATGCTTAAAACGCGTTTTGGCACAAATCCATGTGCGGGTGCGAAAAAGAGCAGCATTGGCATGCTTTTCACGTCGTTTGGTAGAAATCCACACGCGCGTTCTGCCAAAAGCACCATTTGCATGCATATCGTGTAGTTTTGCAGAAAACTGCATACTCGTCTACCAAAAGTGTCATATTCATGCTTAAAACGCGTTTTGGCACAAATCGATGTGCGGGTTCTAAAAAGAGCAGCATTGGCATGCTTTTCACGTCGTGTGGTAGCAATCCACACGCGCGTTCTGCCAAAAGCACCATTTGTATGCATATCGTGTGGTTTTGCAGAAAACTGCATCCTCGTCCACCAAAAGTTGCATATTCATGCTTAAAACGCGTTTTGGCACAAATCCATGTGCGGGTGCTAAAATGAGCAGCATCGGCATGCTTTTCACGTCGTTTGGTAGAAATCCACACGCGCATTCTCCCAAAAGCACCATTTGCATGCATATCGTATGGTTTTGCAGAAAACTGCATCCTCGTCTACCAAAAGTGTCATATTCATGCTTAAAAAGGGTTTTGGCACAAATCCATGTGCGGGTTCTAAAAGGAGCAGCATTGGGATGCTTTTCACGTCGTTTGGTAGAAATCCACACGCGCGTTCTGCCAAAAGCGTCATTTGCATGCATATCGTGTGGTTTTGCAGAAAACTGCATCCTCGTCTACCAAAAGTTGCATATTCATGCTTAAAACGCGTTTTGGCACAAATCCATGTGCGGGTGCTAAAAAGAGCAGCATTGGCATGCTTTTCACGTCGTTTGGTAGAAATCCACACGGGCGTTCTGCCAAAAGCACCATTTGCATGCATATCGTGTGGTTGTGCAGAAAACTGCATACTCGTCTACCAAAAGTGTCATATTCATGCTTAAAACGCGTTTTGGCACAAATCGATGTGCGGGTTCTAAAAAGAGCAGCATTGGCATGCTTTTCACGTCGTTTGGTAGCAATCCACACGCGCGTTCTGCCAAAAGCACCATTTGCATGCATATCGTGTGGTTTTGCAGAAAACTGCATCCTCGTCTACCAAAAGTGTCATATTCATACTTAAAACGCGTTTTGGCAGAAATCCATGTGCGGGTGCTAAAAAGAGCAGCATTGGCATGCTTTTCACGTCGTTTGGTAGAAATCCACACGCGCGTTCTGCCAAAAGCGTCATTTGCATGCATATCGTGTTGTTTTGCAGAAAACTGCATCCTCGTCTACCAAAAGTGTCTTATTCATGCTTAAAACGCGTTTTGGCACAAATTCTTGTGCGGGTTCTAAAAAGAGCAGCATTGGCATGCTTGTCACGTCGTTTGGTAGAAATCCACACGCGCGTTCTGCCAAAAGCGTCATTTGCATGCATATCGTGTGGTTTTGCAGAAAACTGCATCCTCGTCTACCAAAAGTTGCGTATTCATGCTTAAAACGCGTTTTGGCACAAATCCATGTGCGGGTGCTAAAAAGAGCAGCATTGGCATGCTTTTCACGTCGTTTGGTAGAAATCCACACGCGCGTTCTGCCAAAAGCACCATTTGCATGCATATCGTGTGGTTTTGCAGAAAACTGCATACTCGTCTACCAAAAGTGTCATTATCATGCATAAAACGCGTTTTGGCACAAATCCATGTGCGGGTTCTAAAAAGAGCAGCATTGGCATGCTTTTCACGTCATTTGGTAGAAATCCACACGCGCGTTCTGCCAAAAGCACCATTTGCATGCATATCGTGTGGTTTTGCAGAAAACTGCATCCTCGTCTACCAAAAGTGTCATATTCATGCTTAAAACGCGTTTTGGCACAAATCCATGTGCGGGTTCTAAAAAGAGCAGCATTGGCATGCTTTTCACGTCGTTTGGTAGAAATCCACACGCGCGTTCTGCCAAAAGCACCATTTGCATGCATATCGTGTGGTTTTGCAGAAAACTGCATCCTCGTCTACCAAAAGTGTCATATTCATGCTTAAAACGCGTTTTGGCACAAATCCATGTGCGGGTTCTAAAAAGAGCAGCATTGGCATGCTTTTCACGTCGTTTGGTAGAATTCCACACGGGCGTTCTGCCAAAAGCACCATTTGCATGCATATCGTGTGGTTGTGCAGAAAACTGCATACTCGTCTACCAAAAGTGTCATATTCATGCTTAAAACGCGTTTTGGCACAAATCGATGTGCGGGTTCTAAAAAGAGCAGCATTGGCATGCTTTTCACGTCGTTTGGTAGAAATTCACACGCGCGTTCTGCCAAAAGCGTCATTTGCATGCATATCGTGTGGTTTTGCAGAAAACTGCATCCTCGTCTACCAAAAGTTGCGTATTCATGCTTAAAACGCGTTTTGGCACAAATCCATGTGCGGGTGCTAAAAAGAGCAGCATTGGCATGCTTTTCACGTCGTTTGGTAGAAATCCACACGGGCGTTCTGCCAAAAGCACCATTTGCATGCATATCGTGTGGTTGTGCACAAAACTGCATACTCGTCTACCAAAAGTGTCATATTCATGCTTAAAACGCGTTTTGGCACAAATCGATGTGCGGGTTCTAAAAAGAGCAGCATTGGCATGCTTTTCACGTCGTTTGGTAGAAATCCACACGCGCGTTCTGCCAAAAGCGTCATTTGCATGCATATCGTGTGGTTTTGCAGAAAACTGCATCCTCGTCTACCAAAAGTTGCGTATTCATGCTTAAAACGCGTTTTGGCACAAATCCATGTGCGGGTGCTAAAAAGAGCAGCATTGGCATGCTTTTCACGTCGTTTGGTAGAAATCCACACGCGCGTTCTGCCAAAAGCACCATTTGCATGCATATCGTGTAGTTTTGCAGAAAACTGCATACTCGTCTACCAAAAGTGTCATATTCATGCTTAAAACGCGTTTTGGCACAAATCCGTGTGCGGGTTCTAAAAAGAGCAGCATTGGCATGCTTTTCACGTCGTTTGGTAGAAATCCACACGCGCGTTCTGCCAAAAGCACCATTTGCATGCATATCGTGTGGTTTTGCAGAAAACTGCATCCTCGTCTACCAAAAGTGTCATATTCATGCTTAAAACGCGTTTTGGCACAAATCCATGTGCGGGTTCTAAAAAGAGCAGCATTGGCATGCTTTTCACGTCGTTTGGTAGAAATCCACACGCGCGTTCTGCCAAAAGCACCATTTGCATGCATATCGTGTGGTTTTGCAGAAAACTGCATCCTCGTCTACCAAAAGTGTCATATTCATGCTTAAAACGCGTTTTGGCACAAATCCATGTGCGGGTTCTAAAAAGAGCAGCATTGGCATGCTTTTCACGTCGTTTGGTAGAATTCCACACGGGCGTTCTGCCAAAAGCACCATTTGCATGCATATCGTGTGGTTGTGCAGAAAACTGCATACTCGTCTACCAAAAGTGTCATATTCATGCTTAAAACGCGTTTTGGCACAAATCGATGTGCGGGTTCTAGAAAGAGCAGCATTGGCATGCTTTTCACGTCGTTTGGTAGAAATTCACACGCGCGTTCTGCCAAAAGCGTCATTTGCATGCATATCGTGTGGTTTTGCAGAAAACTGCATCCTCGTCTACCAAAAGTTGCGTATTCATGCTTAAAACGCGTTTTGGCACAAATCCATGTGCGGGTGCTAAAAAGAGCAGCATTGGCATGCTTTTCACGTCGTTTGGTAGAAATCCACACGGGCGTTCTGCCAAAAGCACCATTTGCATGCATATCGTGTGGTTGTGCACAAAACTGCATACTCGTCTACCAAAAGTGTCATATTCATGCTTAAAACGCGTTTTGGCACAAATCGATGTGCGGGTTCTAAAAAGAGCAGCATTGGCATGCTTTTCACGTCGTTTGGTAGAAATCCACACGCGCGTTCTTCCAAAAGCGTCATTTGCATGCATATCGTGTGGTTTTGCAGAAAACTGCATCCTCGTCTACCAAAAGTTGCGTATTCATGCTTAAAACGCGTTTTGGCACAAATCCATGTGCGGGTGCTAAAAAGAGCAGCATTGGCATGCTTTTCACGTCGTTTGGTAGAAATCCACACGCGCGTTCTGCCAAAAGCACCATTTGCATGCATATCGTGTAGTTTTGCAGAAGACTGCATACTCGTCTACCAAAAGTGTCATATTCATGCTTAAAACGCGTTTTGGCACAAATCCGTGTGCGGGTTCTAAAAAGAGCAGCATTGGCATGCTTTTCACGTCGTTTGGTTGAAATCCACACGCGCGTTCTGCCAAAAGCACCATTTGCATGCATATCGTGTGGTTTTGCAGAAAACTGCATCCTCGTCTACCAAAAGTGTCATATTCATGCTTAAAACGCGTTTTGGCACAAATCCATGTGCGGGTGCTAAAAAGAGCAGCATTGGCATGCTTTTCACGTCGTTTGGTAGAAATCCACACGCGCGTTCTGCCAAAAGCACCATTTGCATGCATATCGTGTAGTTTTGCAGAAAACTGCATACTCGTCTACCAAAAGTGTCATATTCATGCTTAAAACGCGTTTTGGCACAAATCCGTGTGCGGGTTCTAAAAAGAGCAGCATTGGCATGCTTTTCACGTCGTTTGGTAGAAATCCACACGCGCGTTCTGCCAAAAGCACCATTTGCATGCATATCGTGTAGTTTTGCAGAAAACTGCATACTCGTCTACCAAAAGTGTCATATTCATGCTTAAAACGCGTTTTGGCACAAATCCATGTGCGGGTTCTAAAAAGAGCAGCATTGGCATGCATTTCACGTCGTTTGGTAGAAATCCACACGCGCGTTCTGCCAAAAGCACCATTTGCATGCATATCGTGTGGTTTTGCAGAAAACTGCATCCTCGTCTACCAAAAGTTGCGTATTCATGCTTAAAACGCGTTTTGGCACAAATCCATGTGCGGGTGCTAAAAAGAGCAGCATTCGCATGCTTTTCACGTCGTTTGGTAGAAATACACACGCGCGTACTTCCAAAAGCACCATTTGCAGGCATATCGTGTGGTTTTGCAGAAAACTGCATACTCGTCTACCAAAAGTGTCATAATCATGCTTAAAACGCGTTTTGGCACAAATCCATGTGCGGGTTCTAAAAAGAGCAGCATTGGCATGCTTTTCACGTCGTTTGGTAGAAATCCACACGCGCGTTCTGCCAAAAGCACCATTTGCATGCATATCGTGTGGTTTTGCAGAAAACTGCATCCTCGTCTACCAAAAGTGTCATATTCATGCTTAAAACGCGTTTTGGCACAAATCCATGTGCGGGTTCTAAAAAGAGCAGCATTGGCATGCTTTTCACGTCGTTTGGTAGAAATCCACACGCGCGTTCTGCCAAAAGCACCATTTGCATGCATATCGTGTGGTTTTGCAGAAAACTGCATCCTCGTCTACCAAAAGTGTCATATTCATGCTTAAAACGCGTTTTGGCACAAATCCGTGTGCGGGTTCTAAAAAGAGCAGCATTGGCATGCTTTTCACGTCGTTTGGTATAAATCCACACGCGCGTTCTGCCAAAAGCACCATTTGCATGCATATCGTGTGGTTTTGCAGAAAACTGCATCCTCGTCTACCAAAAGTGTCATATTCATGCTTAAAACGCGTTTTGGCACAAATCCATGTGCGGGTGCTAAAAAGAGCAGCATTGGCATGCTTTTCACGTCGTTTGGTAGAAATCCACACGCGCGTTCTGCCAAAAGCACCATTTGCATGCATATCGTGTAGTTTTGCAGAAAACTGCATACTCGTCTACCAAAAGTGTCATATTCATGCTTAAAACGCGTTTTGGCACAAATCCGTGTGCGGGTTCTAAAAAGAGCAGCATTGGCATGCTTTTCACGTCGTTTGGTAGAAATCCACACGCGCGTTCTGCCAAAAGCACCATTTGCATGCATATCGTGTAGTTTTGCAGAAAACTGCATACTCGTCTACCAAAAGTGTCATATTCATGCTTAAAACGCGTTTTGGCACAAATCCATGTGCGGGTTCTAAAAAGAGCAGCATTGGCATGCATTTCACGTCGTTTGGTAGAAATCCACACGCGCGTTCTGCCAAAAGCACCATTTGCATGCATATCGTGTGGTTTTGCAGAAAACTGCATCCTCGTCTACCAAAAGTTGCGTATTCATGCTTAAAACGCGTTTTGGCACAAATCCATGTGCGGGTGCTAAAAAGAGCAGCATTCGCATGCTTTTCACGTCGTTTGGTAGAAATACACACGCGCGTACTGCCAAAAGCACCATTTGCATGCATATCGTGTGGTTTTTGCAGAAAACTGCATACTCGTCTACCAAAAGTGTCATAATCATGCTTAAAACGCGTTTTGGCACAAATCCATGTGCGGGTTCTAAAAAGAGCAGCATTGGCATGCTTTTCACGTCGTTTGGTAGAAATCCACACGCGCGTTCTGCCAAAAGCACCATTTGCATGCATATCGTGTGCTTTTGCAGAAAACTGCATCCTCGTCTACCAAAAGTGTCATATTCATGCTTAAAACGCGTTTTGGCACAAATCCATGTGCGGGTTCTAAAAAGAGCAGCATTGGCATGCTTTTCACGTCGTTTGGTAGAAATCCACACGCGCGTTCTGCCAAAAGCACCATTTGCATGCATATCGTGTGGTTTTGCAGAAAACTGCATCCTCGTCTACCAAAAGTGTCATATTCATGCTTAAAACGCGTTTTGGCACAAATCCATGTGCGGGTTCTAAAAAGAGCAGCATTGGCATGCATTTCACGTCGTTTGGTAGAAATCCACACGCGCGTTCTGCCAAAAGCACCATTTGCATGCATATCGTGTGGTTTTGCAGAAAACTGCATCCTCGTCTACCAAAAGTTGCGTATTCATGCTTAAAACGCGTTTTGGCACAAATCCATGTGCGGGTGCTAAAAAGAGCAGCATTGGCATGCTTTTCACGTCGTTTGGTAGAAATCCACACGGGCGTTCTGCCAAAAGCACCATTTGCATGCATATCATGTGGTTGTGCAGAAAACTGCATACTCGTCTACCAAAAGTGTCATATTCATGCTTAAAACGCGTTTTGGCACAAATCGATGTGCGGGTTCTAAAAAGAGCAGCATTGGCATGCTTTTCACGTCGTTTGGTAGAAATCCACACGCGCGTTCTGCCAAAAGCGTCATTTGCATGCATATCGTGTGGTTTTGCAGAAAACTGCATCCTCGTCTACCAAAAGTTGCGTATTCATGCTTAAAACGCGTTTTGGCACAAATCCATGTGCGGGTGCTAAAAAGAGCAGCATTGGCATGCTTTTCACGTCGTTTGGTAGAAATCCACACGCGCGTTCTGCCAAAAGCACCATTTGCATGCATATCGTGTAGTTTTGCAGAAAACTGCATACTCGTCTACCAAAAGTGTCATATACATGCTTAAAACGCGTTTTGGCACAAAATCGTGTGCGGGTTCTAAAAAGAGCAGCATTGACATGCTTTTCACGTCGTTTGGTAGAAATCCACACGCGCGTTCTGCCAAAAGCACCATTTGCATGCATATCGTGTGGTTTTGCAGAAAACTGCATCCTCGTCTACCAAAAGTGTCATATTCATGCTTAAAACGCATTTTGGCACAAATCCATGTGCGGGTTCTAAAAAAAGCAGCATTGGCATGCTTTTCACGTCGTTTGGTAGAAATCCACACGCGCGTTCTGCCAAAAGCACCATTTGCATGCATATCGTGTGGTTTTGCAGAAAACTGCATCCTCGTCTACCAAAAGTGTCATATTCATGCTTAAAACGCGTTTTGGCACAAATCCATGTGCGGGTTCTAAAAAGAGCAGCATTGGCATGCTTTTCACGTCGTTTGCTAGAAATCCACACGCGCGTTCTGCCAAAAGCACCATTTGCATGCATATCGTGTAGTTTTGCAGAAAACTGCATACTCGTCTACCAAAAGTGTCATATTCATGCTTAAAACGCGTTTTGGCACAAATCCATGTGCGGGTTCTAAAAAGAGCAGCATTGGCATGCATTTCACGTCGTTTGGTAGAAATCCACACACGCGTTCTGCCAAAAGCACCATTTGCATGCATATCGTGTGGTTTTGCAGAAAACTGCATCCTCGTCTACCAAAAGTTGCGTATTCATGCTTAAAACGCGTTTTGGCACAAATCCATGTGCGGGTGCTAAAAAGAGCAGCATTGGCATGCTTTTCACGTCGTTTGGTAGAATTCCACACGGGCGTTCTGCCAAAAGCACCATTTGCATGCATATCGTGTGGTTGTGCAGAAAACTGCATACTCGTCTACCAAAAGTGCCATATTCATGCTTAAAACGCGTTTTGGCACAAATCGATGTGCGGGTTCTAAAAAGAGCAGCATTGGCATGCTTTTCACGTCGTTTGGTAGAAATCCACACGCGCGTTCTGCCAAAAGCGTCATTTGCATGCATATCGTGTGGTTTTGCAGAAAACTGCATCCTCGTCTACCAAAAGTTGCGTATTCATGCTTAAAACGCGTTTTGGCACAAATCCATGTGCGGGTGCTAAAAAGAGCAGCATTGGCATGCTTTTCACGTCGTTTGGTAGAAATCCACACGCGCGTTCTGCCAAAAGCACCATTTGCATGCATATCGTGTAGTTTTGCAGAAAACTGCATACTCGTCTACCAAAAGTGTCATATTCATGCTTAAAACGCGTTTTGGCACAAATCCGTGTGCGGGTTCTAAAAAGAGCAGCATTGACATGCTTTTCACGTCGTTTGGTAGAAATCCACACGCGCGTTCTGCCAAAAGCACCATTTGCATGCATATCGTGTGGTTTTGCAGAAAACTGCATACTCGTCTACCAAAAGTGTCATATTCATGCTTAAAACGCGTTTTGGCACAAATCCATGTGCGGGTTCTAAAAAGAGCAGCATTGGCATGCTTTTCACGTCGTTTGGTAGACATCCACACGCGCGTTCTGCCAAAAGCACCATTTGCATGCATATCGTGTGGTTTTGCAGAAAACTGCATCCTCGTCTACCAAAAGTGTCATATTCATGCTTAAAACGCGTTTTGGCACAAATCCATGTGCGGGTTCTAAACAGAGCAGCATTGGCATGCTTTTCACGTCGTTTGGTAGAAATCCACATGCGCGTTCTGCCAAAAGCACATTTGCATGCATATCGTGTGGTTTTGCAGAAAACTGCATCCTCGTCTACCAAAAGTGTCGTATTCATGCTTAAAACGCATTTTGGCACAAATCCATGTGCGGGTTCTAAAAAGAGCTGCATTGGCATGCTTTTCACGTCGTTTGGTAGAAATCCACACGCGCGTTCTTCCAAAAGCACCATTTGCATGCATATCGTGTGGTTTTGCAGAAAACTGCATCCTCGTCTACCAAAAGTGTCATATTCATGCTTAAAACGGGTTTTGGCACAAATCCATGTGCGGGTTCTAAAAGGAGCAGCATTGGCATGCTTTTCACGTCGTTTGGTAGAAATCCACACGCGCGTTCTGCCAAAAGCGTCATTTGCATGCCTATCGTGTGGTTTTGCAGAAAACTGCATCCTCGTCTACCAAAAGTTGCATATTCATGCTTAAAACGCGTTTTGGCACAAATCCATGTGCGGGTTCTAAAAAGAGCAGCATTGGCATGCTTTTCACGTCGTTTGGTAGCAATCCACACGCGCGTTCTGCCAAAAGCACCATTTGCATGCATATCGTGTGGTTTTGCAGAAAACTGCATCCTCGTCCACCAAAAGTTGCATATTCATGCTTAAAACGCGTTTTGGCACAAATCCATGTGCGGGTGCTAAAATGAGCAGCATCGGCATGCTTTTCACGTCGTTTGGTAGAAATCCACACGCGCGTTCTGCCAAAAGCGTCATTTGCATGCATATCGTGTGGTTTTGCAGAAAACTGCATCCTCTTTTACCAAAAGTTGCGTATTCATGCTTAAAACGCGTTTTGGCACAAATCCATGTGCGGGTGCTAAAAAGAGCAGCATTGGCATGCTTTTCACGTCGTTTGGTAGAAATCCACACGCGCGTTCTGCCAAAAGCACCATTTGCATGCATATCGTGTAGTTTTGCAGAAAACTGCATACTCGTCTACCAAAAGTGTCATATTCATGCTTAAAACGCGTTTTGGCACAAATCCATGTGCGGGTTCTAAAAAGAGCAGCATTGGCATGCTTTTCACGTCGTTTGGTAGAAATCCACACGCGCGTTCTGCCAAAAGCACCATTTGCATGCATATCGTGTAGTTTTGCAGAAAACTGCATACTCGTCTACCAAAAGTGTCATATTCATGCTTAAAACGCGTTTTGGCACAAATCCATGTGCGGGTTCTAAAAAGAGCAGCATTGGCATGCTTTTCACGTCGTTTGGTAGAAATCCACACGCGCGTTCTGCCAAAAGCACCATTTGCATGTATATCGTGTGGTTTTGCAGAAAACTGCATCCTCGTCTACCAAAAGTGTCATATTCATGCTTAAAACGCGTTTTGGCACAAATCCATGTGCGGGTTCTAAAAAGAGCAGCATTGGCATGCTTTTCACGTCGTTTGGTAGAAATCCACACGCGCGTTCTGCCAAAAGCACCATTTGCATGAATATCGTGTGGTTCTGCAGAAAACTGCATTCTCGTTTACCAAAAGTGTAATATTCATGCTTAAAACGCGTTTTGGCACAAATCCATGTGCGGGTTCTAAAAAGAACAGCATTGGCATGCTTTTCACGTCGTTTGGTAGAAATCCACACGCGCGTTCTGCCAAAAGCACCATTTGCATGCATATCGTGTGGTTTTGCAGAAAACTGCATCCTCGTCTACCAAAAGTGTCATATTCATGCTTAAAACGCGTTTTGGCACAAATCCATGTGCGGGTTCTAAAAAGAGCAGCAGTGGCATGCTTTTCACGTCGTTTGGTAGAAATCCACACGCGCATACTGCCAAAAGCACCATTTGCATGCATATCGTGTGGTTTTGCAGAAAACTGCATCCTCGTCTACCAAAAGTGTCATATTCATGCTTAAAACGGGTTTTGGCACAAATCCATGTGCGGGTTCTAAAAGGAGCAGCATTGGCATGCTTTTCACGTCGTTTGGTAGAAATCCACACGCGCGTTCTGCCAAAAGCGTCATTTGCATGCATATCGTGTGGTTTTGCAGAAAACTGCATCCTCGTCTGCCAAAAGTTGCATATTCATGCTTAAAACGCGTTTTGGCACAAATCCATGTGCGGGTGCTAAAAAGAGCAGCATTGGCATGCTTTTCACGTCGTTTGGTAGAAATCCACACGGGCGTTCTGCCAAAAGCACCATTTGCATGCATATCGTGTGGTTGTGCAGAAAACTGCATACTCGTCTACCAAAAGTGTCATATTCATGCTTAAAACGCGTTTTGGCACAAATCGATGTGCGGGTTCTAAAAAGAGCAGCATTGGCATGCTTTTCACATCGTTTGGTAGCAATCCACACGCGCGTTCTGCCAAAAGCACCATTTGCATGCATATCGTGTGGTTTTGCAGAAAACTGCATCCTCGTCTACCAAAAGTGTCACATTCATGCTTAAAACGCGTTTTGGCACAAATCCATGTGGGGGTTCTAAAAAGAGCAGCGTTGGCATGCTTTTCACGTCGTTTGGTAGAAATCCACACGCGCGTTCTGCCAAAAGCACCATTTGCATGAATATCGTGTGGTTCTGCAGAAAACTGCATTCTCGTCTACCAAAAGTGTCATATTCATGCTTAAAACGCGTTTTGGCACAAATCCATGTGCGGGTTCTAAAAAGAACAGCATTGGCATGCTTTTCACGTCGTTTGGTAGAAATCCACACGCGCGTTCTGCCAAAAGCACCATTTGCATGCATATCGTGTGGTTTTGCAGAAAACTGCATCCTCGTCTACCAAAAGTGTCATATTCATGCTCAAAACGCGTTTTGGCACAAATCCATGTGCGGGTGCTAAAATGAGCAGCATTGGCATGCTTTTCACGTCGTTTGGTAGAAATCCACACGCGCGTTCTGCCAAAAGCGTCATTTGCATGCATATCGTGTGGTTTTGCAGAAAACTGCATCCTCGTCTACCAAAAGTTGCGTATTCATGCTTAAAACGCGTTTTGGCACAAATCCATGTGCGGGAGCTAAAAAGAGCAGCATTGGCATGCTTTTCACGTCGTTTGGTAGAAATCCACACGCGCGTTCTGCCAAAAGCACCATTTGCATGCATATCGTGTAGTTTTGCAGAAAACTGCATACTCGTCTACCAAAAGTGTCATATTCATGCTTAAAACGCGTTTTGGCACAAATCCATGTGCGGGTTCTAAAAAGAGCAGCATTGGCATGCTTTTCACGTCGTTTGGTAGAAATCCACACGCGCGTTCTGCCAAAAGCACCATTTGCATGCATATCGTGTGGTTTTGCAGAAAACTGCATCCTCGTCTACCAAAAGTTGCATATTCATGCTTAAAACGCGTTTTGGCACAAATCCATGTGCGGGTTCTAAAAAGAGCAGCATTGGCATGCTTTTCACGTCGTTTGGTAGCAATCCACACGCGCGTTCTGCCAAAAGCACCATTTGCATGCATATCGTGTGGTTTTGCAGAAAACTGCATCCTCGTCCACCAAAAGTTGCATATTCATGCTTAAAACGCGTTTTGGCACAAATCCATGTGCGGGTGCTAAAATGAGCAGCATCGGCATGCTTTTCACGTCGTTTGGTAGAAATCCACACGCGCGTTCTGCCAAAAGCGTCATTTGCATGCATATCGTGTGGTTTTGCAGAAAACTGCATCCTCGTCTACCAAAAGTTGCGTATTCATGCTTAAAACGCGTTTTGGCACAAATCCATGTGCGGGTGCTAAAAAGAGCAGCATTGGCATGCTTTTCACGTCGTTTGGTAGAAATCCACACGCGCGTTCTGCCAAAAGCACCATTTGCATGCCTATCGTGTGGTTTTGCAGAAAACTGCATCCTCGTCTACCAAAAGTTGCATATTCATGCTTAAAACGCGTTTTGGCACAAATCCATGTGCGGGTTCTAAAAAGAGCAGCATTGGCATGCTTTTCACGTCGTTTGGTAGCAATCCACACGCGCGTTCTGCCAAAAGCACCATTTGCATGCATATCGTGTGGTTTTGCAGAAAACTGCATCCTCGTCCACCAAAAGTTGCATATTCATGCTTAAAACGCGTTTTGGCACAAATCCATGTGCGGGTGCTAAAATGAGCAGCATCGGCATGCTTTTCACGTCGTTTGGTAGAAATCCACACGCGCGTTCTGCCAAAAGCGTCATTTGCATGCATATCGTGTGGTTGTGCAGAAAACTGCATCCTCGTCTACCAAAAGTTGCGTATTCATGCTTAAAACGCGTTTTGGCACAAATCCATGTGCGGGTTCTAAAAAGAGCAGCATTGGCATGCTTTTCACGTCGTTTGGTAGAAATCCACACGCGCGTTCTGCCAAAAGCACCATTTGCATGCATATCGTGTAGTTTTGCAGAAAACTGCATACTCGTCTACCAAAAGTGTCATATTCATGCTTAAAACGAGTTTTGGCACAAATCCATGTGCGGGTTCTAAAAAGAGCAGCATTGGCATGCTTTTCACGTCGTTTGGTAGAAATCCACACGCGCGTTCTGCCAAAAGCACCATTTGCATGCATATTGTGTGGTTTTGCAGAAAACTGCATCCTCGTCTACCAAAAGTGTCATATTCATGCTTAAAACGCGTTTTGGCACAAATCCATGTGCGGGTTCTAAAAAGAGCAGCATTGGCATGCTTTTCACGTCGTTTGGTAGAAATCCACACGCGCGTTCTGCCAAAAGCACCATTTGCATGAATATCGTGTGGTTCTGCAGAAAACTGCATTCTCGTCTACCAAAAGTGTCATATTCATGCTTAAAACGCGTTTTGGCACAAATCAATGTGCGGGTTCTAAAAAGAACAGCATTGGCATGCTTTTCACGTCGTTTGGTAGAAATCCACACGCGCGTTCTGCCAAAAGCACCATTTGCATGCATATCGTGTGGTTTTGCAGAAAACTGCATCCTCGTCTACCAAAAGTGTCATATTCATGCTTAAAACGCGTTTTGGCACAAATCCATGTGCGGGTTCTAAAAAGAGCAGCATTGGCATGCTTTTCACGTCGTTTGGTAGAAATCCACACGCGCATACTGCCAAAAGCACCATTTGCATGCATATCGTGTGGTTTTGCAGAAAACTGCATCCTCGTCTACCAAAAGTGTCATATTCATGCTTAAAACGGGTTTTGGCACAAATCCATGTGCGGGTTCAAAAAGGAGCAGCATTGGCATGCTTTTCACGTCGTTTGGTAGAAATCCACACGCGCGTTCTGCCAAAAGCGTCATTTGCATGCATATCGTGTGGTTTTGCAGAAAACTGCATCCTCGTCTACCAAAAGTTGCATATTCATGCTTAAAACGCGCTTTGGCACAAATCCATGTGCGCGTGCTAAAAAGAGCAGCATTGGCATGCTTTTCACGTCGTTTGGTAGAAATCCACACGGGCGTTCTGCCAAAAGCACCATTTGCATGCATATCGTGTGGTTGTGCAGAAAACTGCATACTCGTCTACCAAAAGTGTCATATTCATGCTTAAAACGCGTTTTGGCACAAATCGATGTGCGGGTTCTAAAAAGAGCAGCATTGGCATGCTTTTCACATCGTTTGGTAGCAATCCACACGCGCGTTCTGCCAAAAGCACCATTTGCATGCATATCGTGTGGTTTTGCAGAAAACTGCATCCTCGTCTACCAAAAGTTGCATATTCATGCTTAAAACGCGTTTTGGCACAAATCCATGTGCGGGTGCTAAAATGAGCAGCATTGGCATGCTTTTCACGTCGTTTGGTAGAAATCCACACGCGCGTTCTGCCAAAAGCGTCATTTGCATGCATATCGTGTGGTTTTGCAGAAAACTGCATCCTCGTCTACCAAAAGTTGCGTATTCATGTTTAAAACGCGTTTTCGCACAAATCCATGTGCGGGTGCTAAAAAGAGCAGCATTGGCATGCTTTTCACGTCGTTTGGTAGAAATCCACACGCGCGTTCTGCCAAAAGCACCATTTGCATGCATATCGTGTAGTTTTGCAGAAAACTGCATACTCGTCTACCAAAAGTGTCATATTCATGCTTAAAACGCGTTTTGGCACAAATCCATGTGCGGGTTCTAAAAAGAGCAGCATTGGCATGCTTTTCACGTCGTTTGGTAGAAATCCACACGCGCGTTCTGCCAAAAGCACCATTTGCATGCATATCGTGTGGTTTTGCAGAAAACTGCATCCTCGTCTACCAAAAGTTGCATATTCATGCTTAAAACGCGTTTTGGCACAAATCCGTGTGCGGGTTCTAAAAAGAGCAGCATTGGCATGCATTTCACGTCGTTTGGTAGAAATCCACACGCGCGTTCTGCCAAAAGCACCATTTGCATGCATATCGTGTGGTTTTGCAGAAAACTGCATCCTCGTCTACCAAAAGTTGCGTATTCATGCTTAAAACGCGTTTTGGCACAAATCCATGTGCGGGTGCTAAAAAGAGCAGCATTGGCATGCTTTTCACGTCGTTTGGTAGAAATCCACACGGGCGTTCTGCCAAAAGCACCATTTGCATGCATATCATGTGGTTGTGCAGAAAACTGCATACTCGTCTACCAAAAGTGTCATATTCATGCTTAAAACGCGTTTTGGCACAAATCGATGTGCGGGTTCTAAAAAGAGCAGCATTGGCATGCTTTTCACGTCGTTTGGTAGAAATCCACACGCGCGTTCTGCCAAAAGCGTCATTTGCATGCATATCGTGTGGTTTTGCAGAAAACTGCATCCTCGTCTACCAAAAGTTGCGTATTCATGCTTAAAACGCGTTTTGGCACAAATCCATGTGCGGGTGCTAAAAAGAGCAGCATTGGCATGCTTTTCACGTCGTTTGGTAGAAATCCACACGCGCGTTCTGCCAAAAGCACCATTTGCATGCATATCGTGTAGTTTTGCAGAAAACTGCATACTCGTCTACCAAAAGTGTCATATACATGCTTAAAACGCGTTTTGGCACAAAATCGTGTGCGGGTTCTAAAAAGAGCAGCATTGACATGCTTTTCACGTCGTTTGGTAGAAATCCACACGCGCGTTCTGCCAAAAGCACCATTTGCATGCATATCGTGTGGTTTTGCAGAAAACTGCATCCTCGTCTACCAAAAGTGTCATATTCATGCTTAAAACGCATTTTGGAACAAATCCATGTGCGGGTTCTAAAAAGAGCAGCATTGGCATGCTTTTCACGTCGTTTGGTAGAAATCCACACGCGCGTTCTGCCAAAAGCACCATTTGCATGCATATCGTGTGGTTTTGCAGAAAACTGCATCCTCGTCTACCAAAAGTTGCGTATTCATGCTTAAAACGCGTTTTGGCACAAATCCATGTGCGGGTGCTAAAAAGAGCAGCATTGGCATGCTTTTCACGTCGTTTGGTAGAAATCCACACGCGCGTTCTGCCAAAAGCACCATTTGCATGCATATCGTGTAGTTTTGCAGAAAACTGCATACTCGTCTACCAAAAGTGTCATATTCATGCTTAAAACGCGTTTTGGCACAAATCCGTGTGCGGGTTCTAAAAAGAGCAGCATTGACATGCTTTTCACGTCGTTTGGTAGAAATCCACACGCGCGTTCTGCCAAAAGCACCATTTGCATGCATATCGTGTGGTTTTGCAGAAAACTGCATACTCGTCTACCAAAAGTGTCATATTCATGCTTAAAACGCGTTTTGGCACAAATCCATGTGCGGGTGCTAAAATTAGCAGCATCGGCATGCTTTTCACGTCGTTTGGTAGAAATCCACACGCGCGTTCTGCCAAACGCGTCATTTGCATGCATATCGTGTGGTTTTGCAGAAAACTGCATCCTCTTTTACCAAAAGTTGCGTATTCATGCTTAAAACGCGTTTTGGCACAAATCCATGTGCGGGTGCTAAAAAGAGCAGCATTGGCGTGCTTTTCACGTCGTTTGGTAGAAATCCACACGCGCGTTCTGCCAAAAGCACCATTTGCATGCATATCGTGTAGTTTTGCAGAAAACTGCATACTCGTCTACCAAAAGTGTCATATTCATGCTTAAAACGCGTTTTGGCACAAATCCATGTGCGGGTTCTAAAAAGAGCAGCATTGGCATGCTTTTCACGTCGTTTGGTAGAAATCCACACGCGCGTTCTGCCAAAAGCACCATTTGCATGCATATCGTGTAGTTTTGCAGAAAACTGCATACTCGTCTACCAAAAGTGTCATATTCATGCTTAAAACGCGTTTTGGCACAAATCCATGTGCGGGTTCTAAAAAGAGCAGCATTGGCATGCTTTTCACGTCGTTTGGTAGAAATCCACACGCGCGTTCTGCCAAAAGCACCATTTGCATGTATATCGTGTGGTTTTGCAGAAAACTGCATCCTCGTCTACCAAAAGTGTCATATTCATGCTTAAAACGCGTTTTGGCACAAATCCATGTGCGGGTTCTAAAAAGAGCAGCATTGGCATGCTTTTCACGTCGTTTGGTAGAAATCCACACGCGCGTTCTGCCAAAAGCACCATTTGCATGAATATCGTGTGGTTCTGCAGAAAACTGCATTCTCGTTTACCAAAAGTGTCATATTCATGCTTAAAACGCGTTTTGGCACAAATCCATGTGCGGGTTCTAAAAAGAACAGCATTGGCATGCTTTTCACGTCGTTTGGTAGAAATCCACACGCGCGTTCTGCCAAAAGCACCATTTGCATGCATATCGTGTGGTTTTGCAGAAAACTGCATCCTCGTCTACCAAAAGTGTCATATTCATGCTTAAAACGCGTTTTGGCACAAATCCATGTGCGGGTTCTAAAAAGAGCAGCAGTGGCATGCTTTTCACGTCGTTTGGTAGAAATCCACACGCGCATACTGCCAAAAGCACCATTTGCATGCATATCGTGTGGTTTTGCAGAAAACTGCATCCTCGTCTACCAAAAGTGTCATATTCATGCTTAAAACGGGTTTTGGCACAAATCCATGTGCGGGTTCTAAAAGGAGCAGCATTGGCATGCTTTTCACGTCGTTTGGTAGAAATCCACACGCGCGTTCTGCCAAAAGCGTCATTTGCATGCATATCGTGTGGTTTTGCAGAAAACTGCATCCTCGTCTGCCAAAAGTTGCATATTCATGCTTAAAACGCGTTTTGGCACAAATCCATGTGCGGGTGCTAAAAAGAGCAGCATTGGCATGCTTTTCACGTCGTTTGGTAGAAATCCACACGGGCGTTCTGCCAAAAGCACCATTTGCATGCATATCGTGTGGTTGTGCAGAAAACTGCATACTCGTCTACCAAAAGTGTCATATTCATGCTTAAAACGCGTTTTGGCACAAATCGATGTGCGGGTTCTAAAAAGAGCAGCATTGGCATGCTTTTCACATCGTTTGGTAGCAATCCACACGCGCGTTCTGCCAAAAGCACCATTTGCATGCATATCGTGTGGTTTTGCAGAAAACTGCATCCTCGTCTACCAAAAGTTGCATATTCATGCTTAAAACGCGTTTTGGCACAAATCCATGTGCGGGTGCTAAAATGAGCAGCATTGGCATGCTTTTCACGTCGTTTGGTAGAAATCCACACGCGCGTTCTGCCAAAAGCGTCATTTGCATGCCTATCGTGTGGTTTTGCAGAAAACTGCATCCTCGTCTACCAAAAGTTGCATATTCATGCTTAAAACGCGTTTTGGCACAGATCCATGTGCGGGTTCTAAAAAGAGCAGCATTGGCATGCTTTTCACGTCGTTTGGTAGCAATCCACACGCGCGTTCTGCCAAAAGCACCATTTGCATGCATATCGTGTGGTTTTGCAGAAAACTGCATCCTCGTCCACCAAAAGTTGCATATTCATGCTTAAAACGCGTTTTGGCACAAATCCATGTGCGGGTGCTAAAATGAGCAGCATCGGCATGCTTTTCACGTCGTTTGGTAGAAATCCACACGCGCGTTTTGCCAAAAGCGTCATTTGCATGCATATCGTGTGGTTTTGCAGAAAACTGCATCCTCTTCTACCAAAAGTTGCGTATTCATGCTTAAAACGCGTTTTGGCACAAATCCATGTGCGGGTGCTAAAAAGAGCAGCATTGGCATGCTTTTCACGTCGTTTGGTAGAAATCCACACGCGCGTTCTGCCAAAAGCACCATTTGCATGCATATCGTGTAGTTTTGCAGAAAACTGCATACTCGTCTACCAAAAGTGTCATATTCATGCTTAAAACGCGTTTTGGCACAAATCCATGTACGGGTTCTAAAAAGAGCAGCATTGGCATGCTTTTCACGTCGTTTGGTAGAAATCCACACGCGCGTTCTGCCAAAAGCACCATTTGCATGCATATCGTGTAGTTTTGCAGAAAACTGCATACTCGTCTACCAAAAGTGTCATATTCATGCTTAAAACGCGTTTTGGCACAAATCCATGTGCGGGTTCTAAAAAGAGCAGCATTGGCATGCTTTTCACGTCGTTTGGTAGAAATCCATACGCGCGTTCTGCCAAAAGCACCATTTGCATGCATATCGCGTGGTTTTGCAGAAAACTGCATCCTCGTCTACCAAAAGTGTCATATTCATGCTTAAAACGCGTTTTGGCACAAATCCATGTGCGGGTTCTAAAATGAGCAGCGTTGGCATGCTTTTCACGTCGTTTGGTAGAAATCCACACGCGCGTTCTGCCAAAAGCACCATTTGCATGAATATCGTGTGGTTCTGCAGAAAACTGCATTCTCGTCTACCAAAAGTGTCATATACATGCTTAAAACGCGTTTTGGCACAAATCCATGTGCGGGTTCTAAAAAGAACAGCATTGGCATGCTTTTCACGTCGTTTGGTAGAAATCCACACGCGCGTTCTGCCAAAAGCACCATTTGCATGCATATCGTGTGGTTTTGCAGAAAACTGCATCCTCGTCTACCAAAAGTGTCATATTCATGCTCAAAACGCGTTTTGGCACAAATCCATGTGCGGTTTCTAAAAAGAGCAGCATTGGCATGCTTTTCACGTCGTTTGGTAGAAATCCACACGCGCATACTGCCAAAAGCACCATTTGCATGCATATCGTGTGGTTTTGCAGAAAACTGCATCCTCGTCTACCAAAAGTGTCATATTCATGCTTAAAACGGGTTTTGGCACAAATCCATGTGCGGGTTCTAAAAGGAGCAGCATTGGCATGCTTTTCACGTCGTTTGGTAGAAATCCACACGCGCGTTCTGCCAAAAGCGTCATTTGCATGCATATCGTGTGGTTTTGCAGAAAACTGCATCCTCGTCTACCAAAAGTTGCATATTCATGCTTAAAACGCGTTTTGGCACAAATCCATGTGCGGGTGCTAAAAAGAGCAGCATTGGCATGCTTTTCACGTCGTTTGGTAGAAATCCACACGGGCGTTCTGCCAAAAGCACCATTTGCATGCATATCGTGTGGTTGTGCAGAAAACTGCATACTCGTCTACCAAAAGTGTCATATTCATGCTTAAAACGCGTTTTGGCACAAATCCATGTGCGGGTTCTAAAAAGAGCAGCATTGGCATGCTTTTCACATCGTTTGGTAGCAATCCACACGCGCGTTCTGCCAAAAGCACCATTTGCATGCATATCGTGTGGTTTTGCAGAAAACTGCATCCTCGTCTACCAAAAGTTGCATATTCATGCTTAAAACGCGTTTTGGCACAAATCCATGTGCGGGTGCTAAAATGAGCAGCATTGGCATGCTTTTCACGTCGTTTGGTAGAAATCCACACGCGCGTTCTGCCAAAAGCGTCATTTGCATGCATATCGTGTGGTTTTGCAGAAAACTGCATCCTCGTCTACCAAAAGTTGCGTATTCATGCTTAAAACGCGTTTTGGCACAAATCCATGTGCGGGTGCTAAAAAGAGCAGCATTGGCATGCTTTTCACGTCGTTTGGTAGAAATCCACACGCGCGTTCTGCCAAAAGCACCATTTGCATGCATATCGTGTAGTTTTGCAGAAAACTGCATACTCGTCTACCAAAAGTGTCATATTCATGCTTAAAACGCGTTTTGGCACAAATCCATGTGCGGGTTCTAAAAAGAGCAGCATTGGCATGCTTTTCACGTCGTTTGGTAGAAATCCACACGCGCGTTCTGCCAAAAGCACCATTTGCATGCATATCGTGTGGTTTTGCAGAAAACTGCATCCTCGTCTACCAAAAGTTGCATATTCATGCTTAAAACGCGTTTCGGCACAAATCCATGTGCGGGTTCTAAAAAGAGCAGCATTGGCATGCTTTTCACGTCGTTTGGTAGCAATCCACACGCGCGTTCTGCCAAAAGCACCATTTGCATGCATATCGTGTGGTTTTGCAGAAAACTGCATCCTCGTCCACCAAAAGTTGCATATTCATGCTTAAAACGCGTTTTGGCACAAATCCATGTGCGGGTGCTAAAATGAGCAGCATCGGCATGCTTTTCACGTCGTTTGGTAGAAATCCACACGCGCGTTCTGCCAAAAGCGTCATTTGCATGCATATCGTGTGGTTTTGCAGAAAACTGCATCCTCGTCTACCAAAAGTTGCGTATTCATGCTTAAAACGCGTTTTGGCACAAATCCATGTGCGGGTGCTAAAAAGAGCAGCATTGGCATGCTTTTCACGTCGTTTGGTAGAAATCCACACGCGCGTTCTGCCAAAAGCACCATTTGCATGCCTATCGTGTGGTTTTGCAGAAAACTGCATCCTCGTCTACCAAAAGTTGCATATTCATGCTTAAAACGCGTTTTGGCACAAATCCATGTGCGGGTTCTAAAAAGAGCAGCATTGGCATGCTTTTCACGTCGTTTGGTAGCAATCCACACGCGCGTTCTGCCAAAAGCACCATTTGCATGCATATCGTGTGGTTTTGCAGAAAACTGCATCCTCGTCCACCAAAAGTTGCATATTCATGCTTAAAACGCGTTTTGGCACAAATCCATGTGCGGGTGCTAAAATGAGCAGCATCGGCATGCTTTTCACGTCGTTTGGTAGAAATCCACACGCGCGTTCTGCCAAAAGCGTCATTTGCATGCATATCGTGTGGTTTTGCAGAAAACTGCATCCTCGTCTACCAAAAGTTGCGTATTCATGCTTAAAACGCGTTTTGGCACAAATCCATGTGCGGGTTCTAAAAAGAGCAGCATTGGCATGCTTTTCACGTCGTTTGGTAGAAATCCACACGCGCGTTCTGCCAAAAGCACCATTTGCATGCATATCGTGTAGTTTTGCAGAAAACTGCATACTCGTCTACCAAAAGTGTCATATTCATGCTTAAAACGCGTTTTGGCACAAATCCATGTGCGGGTTCTAAAAAGAGCAGCATTGGCATGCTTTTCACGTCGTTTGGTAGAAATCCACACGCGCGTTCTGCCAAAAGCACCATTTGCATGCATATCGTGTAGTTTTGCAGAAAACTGCATACTCGTCTACCAAAAGTGTCATATTCATGCTTAAAACGCGTTTTGGCACAAATCCATGTGCGGGTTCTAAAAAGAGCAGCATTGGCATGCTTTTCACGTCGTTTGGTAGAAATCCACACGCGCGTTCTGCCAAAAGCACCATTTGCATGCATATTGTGTGGTTTTGCAGAAAACTGCATCCTCGTCTACCAAAAGTGTCATATTCATGCTTAAAACGCGTTTTGGCACAAATCCATGTGCGGGTTCTAAAAAGAGCAGCATTGGCATGCTTTTCACGTCGTTTGGTAGAAATCCACACGCGCATACTGCCAAAAGCACCATTTGCATGCATATCGTGTGGTTTTGCAGAAAACTGCATCCTCGTCTACCAAAAGTGTCATATTCATGCTTAAAACGGGTTTTGGCACAAATCCATGTGCGGGTTCAAAAAGGAGCAGCATTGGCATGCTTTTCACGTCGTTTGGTAGAAATCCACACGCGCGTTCTGCCAAAAGCGTCATTTGCATGCATATCGTGTGGTTTTGCAGAAAACTGCATCCTCGTCTACCAAAAGTTGCATATTCATGCTTAAAACGCGCTTTGGCACAAATCCATGTGCGCGTGCTAAAAAGAGCAGCATTGGCATGCTTTTCACGTCGTTTGGTAGAAATCCACACGGGCGTTCTGCCAAAAGCACCATTTGCATGCATATCGTGTGGTTGTGCAGAAAACTGCATACTCGTCTACCAAAAGTGTCATATTCATGCTTAAAACGCGTTTTGGCACAAATCGATGTGCGGGTTCTAAAAAGAGCAGCATTGGCATGCTTTTCACATCGTTTGGTAGCAATCCACACGCGCGTTCTGCCAAAAGCACCATTTGCATGCATATCGTGTGGTTTTGCAGAAAACTGCATCCTCGTCTACCAAAAGTTGCATATTCATGCTTAAAACGCGTTTTGGCACAAATCCATGTGCGGGTGCTAAAATGAGCAGCATTGGCATGCTTTTCACGTCGTTTGGTAGAAATCCACACGCGCGTTCTGCCAAAAGCGTCATTTGCATGCATATCGTGTGGTTTTGCAGAAAACTGCATCCTCGTCTACCAAAAGTTGCGTATTCATGTTTAAAACGCGTTTTCGCACAAATCCATGTGCGGGTGCTAAAAAGAGCAGCATTGGCATGCTTTTCACGTCGTTTGGTAGAAATCCACACGCGCGTTCTGCCAAAAGCACCATTTGCATGCATATCGTGTAGTTTTGCAGAAAACTGCATACTCGTCTACCAAAAGTGTCATATTCATGCTTAAAACGCGTTTTGGCACAAATCCATGTGCGGGTTCTAAAAAGAGCAGCATTGGCATGCTTTTCACGTCGTTTGGTAGAAATCCACTCGCGCGTTCTGCCAAAAGCACCATTTGCATGCATATCGTGTAATTTTGCAGAAAACTGCATACTCGTCTACCAAAAGTGTCATATTCATGCTTAAAACGCGTTTTGGCACAAATCCATGTGCGGGTTCTAAAAAGAGCAGCATTGGCATGCTTTTCACGTCGTTTGGTAGAAATCCACACGCGCGTTCTGCCAAAAGCACCATTTGCATGCATATCGTGTGGTTTTGCAGAAAACTGCATCCTCGTCTACCAAAAGTGTCATATTCATGCTTAAAACGCGTTTTGGCACAAATCCATGTGCGGGTTCTAAAAAGAGCAGCATTGGCATGCTTTTCACGTCGTTTGGTAGAAATCCACACGCGCGTTCTGCCAAAAGCACCATTTGCATGAATATCGTGTGGTTCTGCAGAAAACTGCATTCTCGTCTACCAAAAGTGTCATATTCATGCTTAAAACGCGTTTTGGCACAAATCCATGTGCGGGTTCTAAAAAGAACAGCATTGGCATGCTTTTCACGTCGTTTGGTAGAAATCCACACGCGCGTTCTGTCAAAAGCACCATTTGCATGCATATCGTGTGGTTTTGCAGAAAACTGCATCCTCGTCTACCAAAAGTGTCATATTCATGCTTAAAACGCGTTTTGGCACAAATCCATGTGCGGGTTCTAAAAAAGAGCAGCATTGGCATGCTTTTCACGTCGTTTGGTAGAAATCCACACGCGCATACTGCCAAAAGCACCATTTGCATGCATATCGTGTGGTTTTGCAGAAAACTGCATCCTCGTCTACCAAAAGTGTCATATTCATGCTTAAAACGGGTTTTGGCACAAATCCATGTGCGGGTTCTAAAAGGAGCAGCATTGGCATGCTTTTCACATCGTTTGGTAGCAATCAACACGCGCGTTCTGCCAAAAGCACCATTTGCATGCATATCGTGTGGTTTTGCAGAAAACTGCATCCTCGTCTACCAAAAGTTGCATATTCATGCTTAAAACGCGTTTTGGCACAAATCCATGTGCGGGTGCTAAAATGAGCAGCATTGGCATGCTTTTCACGTCGTTTGGTAGAAATCCACACGCGCGTTCTGCCAAAAGCGTCATTTGCATGCATATCGTGTGGTTTTGCAGAAAACTGCATCCTCGTCTACCAAAAGTTGCGTATTCATGCTTAAAACGCGTTTTGGCACAAATCCATGTGCGGGTGCTAAAAAGAGCAGCATTGGCATGCTTTTCACGTCGTTTGGTAGAAATCCACACGCGCGTTCTGCCAAAAGCACCATTTGCATACATATCGTGTAGTTTTGCAGAAAACTGCATACTCGTCTACCAAAAGTGTCATATTCATGCTTAAAACGCGTTTTGGCACAAATCCATGTGCGGGTTCTAAAAAGAGCAGCATTGGCATGCTTTTCACGTCGTTTGGTAGAAATCCACACGCGCGTTCTGCCAAAAGCACCATTTTCATGCATATCGTGTAGTTTTGCAGAAAACTGCATCCTCGTCTACCAAAAGTTGCATATTCATGCTTAAAACGCGTTTTAGCACAAATCCATGTGCGGGTTCTAAAAAGAGCAGCATTGGCATGCTTTTCACGTCGTTTGGTAGCAATCCACACGCGCATTCTGCCAAAAGCACCATTTGCATGCATATCGTGTGGTTTTGCAGAAAACTGCATCCTCGTCCACCAAAAGTTGCATATTCATGCTTAAAACGCGTTTTGGCACAAATCCATGTGCGGGTGCTAAAATGAGCAGCATCGGCATGCTTTTCACGTCGTTTGGTAGAAATCCACACGCGCGTTCTGCCAAAAGCGTCATTTGCATGCATATCGTGTGGTTTTGCAGAAAACTGCATCCTCGTCTACCAAAAGTTGCGTATTCATGCTTAAAACGCGTTTTGGCACAAATCCATGTGCGGGTGCTAAAAAGAGCAGCATTGGCATGCTTTTCACGTCGTTTGGTAAAAATCCACACGCGCGTTCTGCCAAAAGCACCATTTGCATGCATATCGTGTAGTTTTGCAGAAAACTGCATACTCGTCTACCAAAAGTGTCATATTCATGCTTAAAACGCGTTTTGGCACAAATCCATGTGCGGGTTCTAAAAAGAGCAGCATTGGCATGCTTTTCACGTCGTTTGGTAGAAATCCACACGCGCGTTCTGCCAAAAGCACCATTTGCATGCATATCGTGTGGTTTTGCAGAAAACTGCATCCTCGTCTACCAAAGTTGCGTATTCATGCTTAAAACGCGTTTTGGCACAAATCCATGTGCGGGTGCTAAAAAGAGCAGCATTGGCATGCTTTTCACGTCGTTTGGTAGAAATCCACACGCGCGTTCTGCCAAAAGCACCATTTGCATGCATATCGTGTAGTTTTGCAGAAAACTGCATACTCGTCTACCAAAAGTGTCATATTCATGCTTAAAACGCGTTTTGGCACAAATCCATGTGCGGGTTCTAAAAAGAGCAGCATTGGCATGCTTTTCACGTCGTTTGGTAGAAATCCACACGCGCGTTCTGCCAAAAGCACCATTTGCATGCATATCGTGTGGTTTTGCAGAAAACTGCATCCTCGTCTACCAAAAGTTGCGTATTCATGCTTAAAACGCGTTTTGGCACAAATCCATGTGCGGATGCTAAAAAGAGCAGCATTGGCATGCTTTTCACGTCGTTTGGTAGAAATCCACACGGGCGTTCTGCCAAAAGCACCATTTGCATGCATATCGTGTGGTTGTGCAGAAAACTGCATACTCGTCTACCAAAAGTGTCATATTCATGCTTAAAACGCGTTTTGGCTCAAATCGATGTGCGGGTTCTAAAAAGAGCAGCATTGGCATGCTTTTCACGTCGTTTGGTAGAAATCCACACGCGCGTTCTGCCAAAAGCGTCATTTGCATGCATATCGTGTGGTTTTGCAGAAAACTGCATCCTCGTCTACCAAAAGTTGCGTATTCATGCTTAAAACGCGTTTTGGCACAAATCCATGTGCGGGTGCTAAAAAGAGCAGCATTGGCATGCTTTTCACGTCGTTTGGTAGAAATCCACACGCGCGTTCTGCCAAAAGCACCATTTGCATGCATATCGTGTAGTTTTGCAGAAAACTGCATACTCGTCTACCAAAAGTGTCATATTCATGCTTAAAACGCGTTTTGGCACAAATCCGTGTGCGGGTTCTAAAAAGAGCAGCATTGGCATGCTTTTCACGTCGTTTGGTAGAAATCCACACGCGCGTTCTGCCAAAAGCACCATTTGCATGCATATCGTGTAGTTTTGCAGAAAACTGCATACTCGTCTACCAAAAGTGTCATATTCATGCTTAAAACGCGTTTTGGCACAAATCCATGTGCGGGTTCTAAAAACAGCAGCATTGGCATGCATTTCACGTCGTTTGGTAGAAATCCACACGCGCGTTCTGCCAAAAGCACCATTTGCATGCATATCGTGTGGTTTTGCAGAAAACTGCATCCTCGTCTACCAAAAGTTGCGTATTCATGCTTAAAACGCGTTTTGGCACAAATCCATGTGCGGGAGCTAAAAAGAGCAGCATTGGCATGCTTTTCACGTCGTTTGGTAGAATTCCACACGGGCGTTCTGCCAAAAGCACCATTTGCATGCATATCGTGTGGTTGTGCAGAAAACTGCATACTCGTCTACCAAAAGTGTCATATTCATGCTTAAAACGTGTTTTGGCACAAATCGATGTGCGGGTTCTAAAAAGAGCAGCATTGGCATGCTTTTCACGTCGTTTGGTAGAAATCCACACGCGCGTTCTGCCAAAAGCACCATTTGCATGCATATCGTGTAGTTTTGCAGAAAACTGCATACTCGTCTACCAAAAGTGTCATATTCATGCTTAAAACGCGTTTTGGCACAAATCCATGTGCGGGTTCTAAAAAGAGCAGCATTGGCATGCATTTCACGTCGTTTGGTAGAAATCCACACGCGCGTTCTGCCAAAAGCAGCATTTGTATGCATATCGTGTGGTTTTGCAGAAAACTGCATCCTCGTCTACCAAAAGTTGCGTATTCATGCTTAAAACGCGTTTTGGCACAAATCCATGTGCGGGTGCTAAAAAGAGCAGCATTGGCATGCTTTTCACGTCGTTTGGTAGAAATCCACACGGGCGTTCTGCCAAAAGCACCATTTGCATGCATATCGTGTGGTTGTGCAGAAAACTGCATACTCGTCTACCAAAAGTGTCATATTCATGCTTAAAACGCGTTTTGGCACAAATCGATGTGCGGGTTCTAAAAAGAGCAGCATTGGCATGCTTTTCACTTCGTTTGGTAGAAATCCACACGCGCGTTCTGCCAAAAGCGTCATTTGCATGCATATCGTGTGGTTTTGCAGAAAACTGCATCCTCGTCTACCAAAAGTTGCGTATTCATGCTTAAAACGCGTTTTGGCACAAATCCATGTGCGGGTGCGAAAAAGAGCAGCATTGGCATGCTTTTCACGTCGTTTGGTAGAAATCCACACGCGCGTTCTGCCAAAAGCACCATTTGCATGCATATCGTGTAGTTTTGCAGAAAACTGCATACTCGTCTACCAAAAGTGTCATATTCATGCTTAAAACGCGTTTTGGCACAAATCCATGTGCGGGTGTTAAAATGAGCAGCATTGGCATGCTTTTCACGTCGTTTGGTAGAAATCCACACGCGCGTTCTGCCAAAAGCACCATTTGCATGCATATCGTGTAGTTTTGCAGAAAACTGCATACTCGTCTACCAAAAGTGTCATATTCATGCTTAAAACGCGTTTTGGCACAAATCCATGTGCGGGTGCTAAAAAGAGCAGCATTGGCATGCTTTTCACGTCGTTTGGTAGAAATCCACACGCGCGTTCTGCCAAAAGCGTCATTTGCATGCATATGGTGTGGTTTTGCAGAAAACTGCATCCTCGTCTACCAAAAGTTGCATATTCATGCTTAAAACGCGTTTTGGCACAAATCCATGTGCGGGTGCTAAAAAGAGCAGCATTGGCATGCTTTTCACGTCGTTTGGTAGAAATCCACACGGGCGTTCTGCCAAAAGCACCATTTGCATGCATATCGTGTGGTTGTGCAGAAAACTGCATACTCGTCTACCAAAAGTGTCATATTCATGCTTAAAACGCGTTTTGGCACAAATCCATGTGCGGGTGCTAAAATGAGCAGCATTGGCATGCTTTTCACGTCGTTTGGTAGAAATCCAGACGCGCGTTCTGCCAAAAGCGTCATTTGCATGCATATCGTGTGGTTTTGCAGAAAACTGCATCCTCGTCTACCAAAAGTTGCGTATTCATGTTTAAAACGCGTTTTCGCACAAATCCATGTGCGGGTGCTAAAAAGAGCAGCATTGGCATGCTTTTCACGTCGTTTGGTAGAAATCCACACGCGCGTTCTGCCAAAAGCACCATTTGCATGCATATCGTGTTGTTTTGCAGAAAACTGCATACTCGTCTACCAAAAGTGTCATATTCATGCTTAAAACGCGTTTTGGCACAAATTCATGTGCGGGTTCTAAAAAGAGCAGCATTGGCATGCTTTTCACGTCGTTTGGTAGAAATCCACACGCGCGTTCTGCCAAAAGCGTCATTTGCATGGATATCGTGTGGTTTTGCAGAAAACTGCATCCTCGTCTACCAAAAGTTGCATATTCATGCTTAAAACGCGTTTTGGCACAAATCCATGTGCGGGTTCTAAAAAGAGCAGCATTGGCATGCTTTTCACGTCGTTTGGTAGAAATCCACACGCGCGTTCTGCCAAAAGCACCATTTGCATGCATATCGTGTAGTTTTGCAGAAAACTGCATACTCGTCTACCAAAAGTGTCATATTCATGCTTAAAACGCGTTTTGGCACAAATCCATGTGCGGGTTCTAAAAAGAGCAGCATTGGCATGCTTTTCACGTCGTTTGGTAGAAATCCACACGCGCGTTCTGCCAAAAGCACCATTTGCATGCATATCGTGTAGTTTTGCAGAAAACTGCATACTCGTCTACCAAAAGTGTCATATTCATGCTTAAAACGCGTTTTGGCACAAATCCATGTGCGGGTTCTAAAAAGACCAGCATTGGCATGCTTTTCACGTCGTTTGGTAGAAATCCACACGCGCGTTCTGCCAAAAGCACCATTTGCATGCATATTGTGTGGTTTTGCAGAAAACTGCATCCTCGTCTACCAAAAGTGTCATATTCATGCTTAAAACGCGTTTTGGCACAAATCCATGTGCGGGTTCTAAAAAGAGCAGCATTGGCATGCTTTTCACGTCGTTTGGTAGAAATCCACACGCGCGTTCTGCCAAAAGCACCATTTGCATGAATATCGTGTGGTTCTGTAGAAAACTGCATTCTCGTCTACCAAAAGTGTCATATTCATGCTTAAAACGCGTTTTGGCACAAATCCATGTGCGGGTTCTAAAAAGAACAGCATTGGCATGCTTTTCACGTCGTTTGGTAGAAATCCACACGCGCGTTCTGCCAAAAGCACCATTTGCATGCATATCGTGTGGTTTTGCAGAAAACTGCATCCTCGTCTACCAAAAGTTGCGTATTCATGCTTAAAACGCGTTTTGGCACAAATCCATGTGCGGGTTCTAAAAAGAGCAGCATTGGCATGCTTTTCACGTCGTTTGGTAGAAATCCACACGCGCATACTGCCAAAAGCACCATTTGCATGCATATCGTGTGGTTTTGCAGAAAACTGCATCCTCGTCTACCAAAAGTGTCATATTCATGCTTAAAACGGGTTTTGGCACAAATCCATGTGCGGGTTCTAAAAGGAGCAGCATTGGCATGCTTTTCACGTCGTTTGGTAGAAATCCACACGCGCGTTCTGCCAAAAGCGTCATTTGCATGCATATCGTGTGGTTTTGCAGAAAACTGCATCCTCGTCTACCAAAAGTTGCATATTCATGCTTAAAACGCGCTTTGGCACAAATCCATGTGCGGGTGCTAAAAAGAGCAGCATTGGCATGCTTTTCACGTCGTTTGGTAGAAATCCACACGGGCGTTCTGCCAAAAGCACCATTTGCATGAATATCGTGTGGTTGTGCAGAAAACTGCATACTCGTCTACCAAAAGTGTCATATTCATGCTTAAAACGCGTTTTGGCACAAATCGATGTGCGGGTTCTAAAAAGAGCAGCATTGGCATGCTTTTCACATCGTTTGGTAGCAATCCACACGCGCGTTCTGCCAAAAGCACCATTTGCATGCATATCGTGTGGTTTTGCAGAAAACTGCATCCTCGTCTACCAAAAGTGTCATATTCATGCTTAAAACGCGTTTTGGCACAAATCCATGTGCGGGTTCCAAAAAGAGCAGCATTGGCATGCTTTTCACGTCGTTTGGTAGAAATCCACACGCGCATACTGCCAAAAGCACCATTTGCATGCATATCGTGTGGTTTTGCAGAAAACTGCATCCTCGTCTACCAAAAGTGTCATATTCATGCTTAAAACGGGTTTTGGCACAAATCCATGTGCGGGTTCTAAAAGGAGCAGCATTGGCATGCTTTTCACGTCGTTTGGTAGAAATCCACACGCGCGTTCTGCCAAAAGCGTCATTTGCATGCATATCGTGTGGTTTTGCAGAAAACTGCATCCTCGTCTACCAAAAGTTGCATATTCATGCTTAAAACGCGCTTTGGCACAAATCCATGTGCGGGTGCTAAAAAGAGCAGCATTGGCATGCTTTTCACGTCGTTTGGTAGAAATCCACACGGGCGTTCTGCCAAAAGCACCATTTGCATGCATATCGTGTGGTTGTGCAGAAAACTGCATACTCGTCTACCAAAAGTGTCATATTCATGCTTAAAACGCGTTTTGGCACAAATCGATGTGCGGGTTCTAAAAAGAGCAGCATTGGCATGCTTTTCACATCGTTTGGTAGCAATCCACACGCGCGTTCTGCCAAAAGCACCATTTGCATGCATATCGTGTGGTTTTGCAGAAAACTGCATCCTCGTCTACCAAAAGTTGCATATTCATGCTTAAAACGCGTTTTGGCACAAATCCATGTGCGGGTGCTAAAATGAGCAGCATTGGCATGCTTTTCACGTCGTTTGGTAGAAATCCACACGCGCGTTCTGCCAAAAGCGTCATTTGCATGCATATCGTGTGGTTTTGCAGAAAACTGCATCCTCGTCTACCAAAAGTTGCGTATTCATGTTTAAAACGCGTTTTCGCACAAATCCATGTGCGGGTGCTAAAAAGAGCAGCATTGGCATGCTTTTCACGTCGTTTGGTAGAAATCCACACGCGCGTTCTGCCAAAAGCACCATTTGCATGCATATCGTGTAGTTTTGCAGAAAACTGCATACTCGTCTACCAAAAGTGTCATATTCATGCTTAAAACGCGTTTTGGCACAAATCCATGTGCGGGTTCTAAAAAGAGCAGCATTGGCTTGCTTTTCACGTCGTTTGGTAGAAATCCACACGCGCGTTCTGCCAAAAGCACCATTTGCATGCATATCGTGTGGTTTTGCAGAAAACTGCATCCTCGTCTACCAAAAGTTGCATATTCATGCTTAAAACGCGTTTTGGCACAAATCCATGTGCGGGTTCTAAAAAGAGCAGCATTGGCATGCTTTTCACGTCGTTTGGTAGCAATCCACACGCGCGTTCTGCCAAAAGCACCATTTGCATGCATATCGTGTGGTTTTGCAGAAAACTGCATCCTCGTCCACCAAAAGTTGCATATTCATGCTTAAAACGCGTTTTGGCACAAATCCATGTGCTGGTGCAAAAATGAGCAGCATCGGCATGCTTTTCGCGTCGTTTGGTAGAAATCCACACGCGCGTTCTGCCAAAAGCGTCATTTGCATGCATATCGTGTGGTTTTGCAGAAAACTGCATCCTCGTCTACCAAAAGTTGCGTATTCATGCTTAAAACGCGTTTTGGCACAAATCCATGTGCGGGTGCTAAAAAGAGCAGCATTGGCATGCTTTTCACGTCGTTTGGTAGAAATCCACACGCGCGTTCTGCCAAAAGCACCATTTGCATGCATATCGTGTAGTTTTGCAGAAAACTGCATACTCGTCTACCAAAAGTGTCATATTCATGCTTAAAACGCGTTTTGGCACAAATCCATGTGCGGGTTCTAAAAAGAGCAGCATTGGCATGCTTTTCACGTCGTTTGGTAGAAATCCACACGCGCGTTCTGCCAAAAGCACCATTTGCATGCATATCGTGTAGTTTTGCAGAAAACTGCATACTCGTCTACCAAAAGTGTCATATTCATGCTTAAAACGCGTTTTGGCACAAATCCATGTGCGGGTTCTAAAAAGAGCAGCATTGGCATGCTTTTCACGTCGTTTGGTAGAAATCCACACGCGCGTTCTGCCAAAAGCACCATTAGCATGCATATCGTGTGGTTTTGCAGAAAACTGCATCCTCGTCTACCAAAAGTGTCATATTCATGCTTAAAACGCGTTTTGGCACAAATCCATGTGCGGGTTCTAAAAAGAGCAGCATTGGCATGCTTTTCACGTCGTTTGGTAGAAATCCACACGCGCGTTCTGCCAAAAGCACCATTTGCATGAATATCGTGTGGTTCTGCATCAAACTGCATTCTCGTCTACCAAAGTGTCATATTCATGCTTAAAACGCGTTTTGGCACAAATCCATGTGCGGGTTCTAAAAAGAACAGCATTGGCATGCTTTTCACGTCGTTTGGTAGAAATCCACACGCGCGTTCTGCCAAAAGCACCATTTGCATGCATATCGTGTGGTTTTGCAGAAAACTGCATCCTCGTCTACCAAAAGTGTCATATTCATGCTTAAAACGCGTTTTGGCACAAATCCATGTGCGGGTTCTAAAAAGAGCAGCATTGGCATGCTTTTCACGTCGTTTGGTAGAAATCCACACGCGCATACTGCCAAAAGCACCATTTGCATGCATATCGTGTGGTTTTGCAGAAAACTGCATCCTCGTCTACCAAAAGTGTCATATTCATGCTTAAAACGGGTTTTGGCACAAATCCATGTGCGGGTTCTAAAAGGAGCAGCATTGGCATGCTTTTCACATCGTTTGGTAGCAATCCACACGCGCGTTCTGCCAAAAGCACCATTTGCATGCATATCGTGTGGTTTTGCAGAAAACTGCATCCTCGTCTACCAAAAGTTGCATATTCATGCTTAAAACGCGTTTTGGCACAAATCCATGTGCGGGTGCTAAAATGAGCAGCATTGGCATGCTTTTCACGTCGTTTGGTAGAAATCCACACGCGCGTTCTGCCAAAAGCGTCATTTGCATGCATATCGTGTGGTTTTGCAGAAAACTGCATCCTCGTCTACCAAAAGTTGCGTATTCATGCTTAAAACGCGTTTTGGCACAAATCCATGTGCGGGTGCTAAAAAGAGCAGCATTGGCATGCTTTTCACGTCGTTTGGTAGAAATCCACACGCGCGTTCTGCCAAAAGCACCATTTGCATGCATATCGTGTAGTTATGCAGAAAACTGCATACTCGTCTACCAAAAGTGTCATATTCATGCTTAAAACGCGTTTTGGCACAAATCCATGTGCGGGTTCTAAAAAGAGCAGCATTGGCATGCTTTTCACGTCGTTTGGTAGAAATCCACACGCGCGTTCTGCCAAAAGCACCATTTGCATGCATATCGTGTGGTTTTGCAGAAAACTGCATCCTCGTCTACCAAAAGTTGCATATTCATGCTTAAAACGCGTTTTGGCACAAATCCATGTGCGGGTTCTAAAAAGAGCAGCATTGGCATGCTTTTCACGTCGTTTGGTAGCAATCCACACGCGCGTTCTGCCAAAAGCACCATTTGCATGCATATCGTGTGGTTTTGCAGAAAACTGCATCCTCGTCCACCAAAAGTTGCATATTCATTCTTAAAACGCGTTTTGGCACAAATCCATGTGCGGGTGCTAAAATGAGCAGCATCGGCATGCTTTTCACGTCGTTTGGTAGAAATCCACACGCGCGTTCTGCCAAAAGCGTCATTTGCATGCATATCGTGTGGTTTTGCAGAAAACTGCATCCTCGTCTACCAAAAGTTGCGTATTCATGCTTAAAACGCGTTTTGGCACAAATCCATGTGCGGGTGCTAAAAAGAGCAGCATTGGCATGCTTTTCACGTCGTTTGGTAGAAATCCACACGCGCGTTCTGCCAAAAGCACCATTTGCATGCATATCGTGTAGTTTTGCAGAAAACTGCATACTCGTCTACCAAAAGTGTCATATTCATGCTTAAAACGCGTTTTGGCACAAATCCATGTGCGGGTTCTAAAAAGAGCAGCATTGGCATGCTTTTCACGTCGTTTGGTAGAAATCCACACGCGCGTTCTGCCAAAAGCACCATTTGCATGCATATCGTGTAGTTTTGCAGAAAACTGCATACTCGTCTACCAAAAGTGTCATATTCATGCTTAAAACGCGTTTTGGCACAAATCCATGTGCGGGTTCTAAAAAGAGCAGCATTGGCATGCTTTTCACGTCGTTTGGTAGAAATCCACACGCGCGTTCTGCCAAAAGCACCATTTGCATGCATATCGTGTGGTTTTGCAGAAAACTGCATCCTCGTCTACCAAAGTGTCATATTCATGCTTAAAACGCGTTTTGTCACAAATCCATGTGCGGGTTCTAAAAAGAGCAGCATTGGCATGCTTTTCACGTCGTTTGGTAGAAATCCACACGCGCATACTGCCAAAAGCACCATTTGCATGCATATCGTGTGGTTTTGCAGAAAACTGCATCCTCGTCTACCAAAAGTGTCATATTCATGCTTAAAACGGGTTTTGGCACAAATCCATGTGCGGGTTCTAAAAGGAGCAGCATTGGCATGCTTTTCACGTCGTTTGGTAGAAATCCACACGCGCGTTCTGCCAAAAGCGTCATTTGCATGCATATCGTGTGGTTTTGCAGAAAACTGCATCCTCGTCTACCAAAAGTTGCATATTCATGCTTAAAACGCGTTTTGGCACAAATCCATGTGCGGGTGCTAAAAAGAGCAGCATTGGCATGCTTTTCACGTCGTTTGTAGAAATCCACACGGGCGTTCTGCCAAAAGCACCATTTGCATGCATATCGTGTGGTTGTGCAGAAAACTGCATACTCGTCTACCAAAAGTGTCATATTCATGCTTAAAACGCGTTTTGGCACAAATCGATGTGCGGGTTCTAAAAAGAGCAGCATTGGCATGCTTTTCACATCGTTTGGTAGCAATCCACACGCGCGTTCTGCCAAAAGAACCATTTGCATGCATATCTTGTGGTTTTGCAGAAAACTGCATCCTCGTCTACCAAAAGTTGCATATTCATGCTTAAAATGCGTTTTGGCACTAATCCATGTGCGGGTGCTAAAATGAGCAGCATTGGCGTGCTTTTCACGTCGTTTGGTAGAAATCCACACGCGCGTTCTGCCAAAAGCGTCATTTGCATGCATATCGTGTGGTTTTGCAGAAAACTGCATCCTCGTCTACCAAAAGTTGCGTATTCATGCTTAAAACGCGTTTTGGCACAAATCCATGTGCGGGTGCTAAAAAGAGCAGCATTGGCATGCTTTTCACGTCGTTTGGTAGAAATCCACACGCGCGTTCTGCCAAAAGCACCATTTGCATGCATATCGTGTAGTTTTGCAGAAAACTGCATACTCGTCTACCAAAAGTGTCATATTCATGCTTAAAACGCGTTTTGGCACAAATCCATGTGCGGGTTCTAAAAAGAGCAGCATTGGCATGCTTTTCACGTCGTTTGGTAGAAATCCACACGCGCGTTCTGCCAAAAGCACCATTTGCATGCATATCGTGTGGTTTTGCAGAAAACTGCATCCTCGTCTACCAAAAGTTGCGTATTCATGCTTAAAACGCGTTTTGGCACAAATCCATGTGTGGATGCTAAAAAGAGCAGCATTGGCATGCTTTTCACGTCGTTTGGTAGAAATCCACACGGGCGTTCTGCCAAAAGCACCATTTGCATGCATATCGTGTGGTTGTGCAGAAAACTGCATACTCGTCTACCAAAAGTGTCATATTCATGCTTAAAACGCGTTTTGGCTCAAATCGATGTGCGGGTTCTAAAAAGAGCAGCATTGGCATGCTTTTCACGTCGTTTGGTAGAAATCCACACGCGCGTTCTGCCAAAAGCGTCATTTGCATGCATATCGTGTGGTTTTGCAGAAAACTGCATCCTCGTCTACCAAAAGTTGCGTATTCATGCTTAAAACGCGTTTTGGCACAAATCCATGTGCGGGTGCTAAAAAGAGCAGCATTGGCATGCTTTTCACGTCGTTTGGTAGAAATCCACACGCGCGTTCTGCCAAAAGCACCATTTGCATGCATATCGCGTAGTTTTGCAGAAAACTGCATACTCGTCTACCAAAAGTGTCATATTCATGCTTAAAACGCGTTTTGGCACAAATCCGTGTGCGGGTTCTAAAAAGAGCAGCATTGGTATGCTTTTCACGTCGTTTGGTAGAAATCCACACGCGCGTTCTGCCAAAAGCACCATTTGCATGCATAGCGTGTAGTTTTGCAGAAAACTGCATACTCGTCTACCAAAAGTGTCATATTCATGCTTAAAACGCGTTTTGGCACAAATCCATGTGCGGGTTCTAAAAAGAGCAGCATTGGCATGCATTTCACGTCGTTTGGTAGAAATCCACACGCGCGTTCTGCCAAAAGCATCATTTGCATGCATATCGTGTGGTTTTGCAGAAAACTGCATCCTCGTCTACCAAAAGTTGCGTATTCATGCTTAAAACGCGTTTTGGCACAAATCCATGTGCGGGTGCTAAAAAGAGCAGCATTGGCATGCTTTTGACGTCGTTTGGTAGAATTCCACACGGGCGTTCTGCCAAAAGCACCATTTGCATGCATATCGTGTGGTTGTGCAGAAAACTGCATACTCGTCTACCAAAAGTGTCATATTCATGCTTAAAACGCGTTTTGGCACAAATCGATGTGCGGGTTCTAAAAGAGCAGCATTGGCATGCTTTTCACGTCGTTTGGTAGAAATCCACACGCGCGTTCTGCCAAAAGCACCATTTGCATGCATATCGTGTAGTTTTGCAGAAAACTGCATACTCGTCTACCAAAAGTGTCATATTCATGCTTAAAACGCGTTTTGGCACAAATCCATGTGCGGGTTCTAAAAAGAGCAGCATTGGCATGCATTTCACGTCGTTTGGTAGAAATCCACACGCGCGTTCTGCCAAAAGCAGCATTTGTATGCATATCGTGTGGTTTTGCAGAAAACTGCATCCTCGTCTACCAAAAGTTGCGTATTCATGCTTAAAACGCGTTTTGGGACAAATCCATGTGCGGGTGCTAAAAAGAGCAGCATTGGCATGCTTTTCACGTCGTTTGGTAGAAATCCACACGGGCGTTCTGCCAAAAGCACCATTTGCATGCATATCGTGTGGTTGTGCAGAAAACTGCATACTCGTCTACCAAAAGTGTCATATTCATGCTTAAAACGCGTTTTGGCACAAATCGATGTGCGGGTTCTAAAAAGAGCAGCATTGGCATGCTTTTCACGTCGTTTGGTAGAAATCCACACGCGCGTTCTGCCAAAAGCGTCATTTGCATGCATATCGTGTGGTTTTGCAGAAAACTGCATCCTCGTCTACCAAAAGTTGCGTATTCATGCTTAAAACGCGTTTTGGCACAAATCCATGTGCGGGTGCGAAAAAAGAGCAGCATTGGCATGCTTTTCACGTCGTTTGGTAGAAATCCACACGCGCGTTCTGCCAAAAGCACCATTTGCATGCATATCGTGTAGTTTTGCAGAAAACTGCATACTCGTCTACCAAAAGTGTCATATTCCTGCTTAAAACGCGTTTTGGCACAAATAGATGTGCGGTTCTAAAAAGAGCAGCATTGGCATGCTTTTCACGTCGTTTGGTAGCAATCCACACGCGCGTTCTGCCAAAAGTACCATTTGCATGCATATCGTGTGGTTTTGCAGAAAACTGCATCCTCGTCCACCAAAAGTTGCATATTCATGCTTAAAACGCGTTTTGGCACAAATCCATGTGCGGGTGCTAAAATGAGCAGCATCGGCCTGCTTTTCACGTCGTTTGGTAGAAATCCACACGCGCATTCTGCCAAAAGCACCATTTGCATGCATATCGTGTGGTTTTGCAGAAAACTGCATCCTCGTCTACCAAAAGTGTCATATTCATGCTTAAAACGGGTTTTGGCACAAATCCATGTGCGGGTTCTAAAAGGAGCAGCATTGGGATGCTTTTCACGTCGTTTGGTAGAAATCCACACGCGCGTTCTGCCAAAAGCGTCATTTGCATGCATATCGTGTGGTTTTGCAGAAACTGCATCCTCGTCTACCAAAAGTTGCATATTCATGCTTAAAACGCGTTTTGGCACAAATCCATGTGCGGGTGCTAAAAAGAGCAGCATTGGCATGCTTTTCACGTCGTTTGGTAGAAATCCACACGGGCGTTCTGCCAAAAGCACCATTTGCATGCATATCGTGTGGTTGTGCAGAAAACTGCATACTCGTCTACCAAAAGTGTCATATTCATGCTTAAAACGCGTTTTGGCACAAATCGATGTGCGGGTTCTAAAAAGAGCAGCATTGGCATGCTTTTCACGTCGTTTGGTAGCAATCCACACGCGCGTTCTGCCAAAAGCACCATTTGCATGCATATCGTGTGGTTTTGGAGAAAACTGCATCCTCGTCTACCAAAAGTGTCATATTCATACTTAAAACGCGTTTTGGCAGAAATCCATGTGCGGGTGCTAAAAAGAGCAGCATTGGCATGCTTTTCACGTCGTTTGGTAGAAATCCACACGCGCGTTCTGCCAAAAGCGTCATTTGCATGCATATCGTGTGGTTTTGCAGAAAAGTGCATCCTCGTCTACCAAAAGTGTCTTATTCATGCTTAAAACGCGTTTTGGCACAAATTCTTGTGCGGGTTCTAAAAAGAGCAGCATTGGCATGCTTGTCACGTCGTTTGGTAGAAATCCACACGCGCGTTCTGCCAAAAGCGTCATTTGCATGCATATCGTGTGGTTTTGCAGAAAACTGCATCATCGTCTACCAAAAGTTGCGTATTCATGCTTAAAACGCGTTTTGGCACAAATCCATGTGCGGGTGCTAAAAAGAGCAGCATTCGCATGGTTTTCACGTCGTTTGGTAGAAATCCACACGCGCGTTCTGCCAAAAGCACCATTTGCATGCATATCGTGTGGTTTTGCAGAAAACTGCATACTCGTCTACCAAAAGTGTCATAATCATGCTTAAAACGCGTTTTGGCACAAATCCATGTGCGGGTTCTAAAAAGAGCAGCATTGGCATGCTTTTCACGTCGTTTGGTAGAAATCCACACGCGCGTTCTGCCAAAAGCACCATTTGCATGCATATCGTGTGCTTTTGCAGAAAACTGCATCCTCGTCTACCAAAAGTGTCATATTCATGCTTAAAACGCGTTTTGGCACAAATCCATGTGCGGGTTCTAAAAAGAGCAGCATTGGCATGCTTTTCACGTCGTTTGGTAGAAATCCACACGCGCGTTCTGCCAAAAGCACCATTTGCATGCATATCGTGTGGTTTTGCAGAAAACTGCATCCTCGTCTACCAA
>NW_027225770.1:65000-70006 GCF_038994185.2 Dermacentor albipictus | reverse complement strand
GACTAAGTCCGAGACTACGTCAGCCGGGGCGTCGACCAAGTCCGAGACGACGTCAGCCGGGGCGTCGAGCACGCCGCGCGCGCTTTTCCCACTCTTACTCGAAAAATGGCGAAGGGGCCGCGCTAGCGTGCCTTGAATCGGTGAGCGGCGGTACCGCGGCGATCGCGAGAGCTCAAATCGGCCGTGCCAAAGCCAAATATTGGCGCTCGGCTCGGCGCAGTACGCCGCCTTGTCGCACGAGTACGGCCCCGTGGAGGTCTGGTCACTTATCGCTGCTCTTATAAGGGGCCGTACCGCCCTGGCCGACGTTGTACCGTAGTGCCGTTTTCGGCTTGCGCGTGTTCGTGGTGGTGTCCGCGCACCGCTCCGCACTCGAGAATCGTGCCCACGACGACGCGAGCGCTCGGAAGAGACGAAAGTCCGAAACCACGTGAGCCGGGGCGGTGTGAGCGCGACTAAGTCCGAGACGACGTCAGCCGGGGCGGCGTGAGCGAGACTAAGTCCGAGACTACGTCAGCCGGGGCGTCGACCAAGTCCGAGACGACGTCAGCCGGGGCGTCGAGCACGCCGCGCGCGCTTTTCCCACTCTTACTCGAAAAATGGCGAAGGGGCCGCGCTAGCGTGCCTTGAATCGGTGAGCGGCGGTACCGCGGCGATCGCGAGAGCTCAAATCGGCCGTGCCAAAGCCAAATATTGGCGCTCGGCTCGGCGCAGTACGCCGCCTTGTCGCACGAGTACGGCCCCGTGGAGGTCTGGTCACTTATCGCTGCTCTTATAAGGGGCCGTACCGCCCTGGCCGACGTTGTACCGTAGTGCCGTTTTCGGCTTGCGCGTGTTCGTGGTGGTGTCCGCGCACCGCTCCGCACTCGAGAATCGTGCCCACGACGACGCGAGCGCTCGGAAGAGACGAAAGTCCGAAACCACGTGAGCCGGGGCGGTGTGAGCGCGACTAAGTCCGAGACGACGTCAGCCGGGGCGGCGTGAGCGAGACTAAGTCCGAGACTACGTCAGCCGGGGCGACGAGCACGCCGCGCGCGCTTTTCGCACTCTTACTCGAAAAATGGCGAAGGGGCCGCGCTAGCGTGCCTTGAATCGGTGAGCGGCGGTACCGCGGCGATCGCGAGAGCTCAAATCGGCCGTGCCAAGGCCAAATATTGGCGCTCGGCTCGGCGCAGTACGCCGCCTTGTCGCACGAGTACGGCCCCGTGGAGATCTGGTCACTTATCGCTGCTCATATAAGGGGGCCGTACCGCCCTGGCCGACGTTGTACCGTAGTGCCGTTTTCGGCTTGCGCGTGTTCGTGGTGGTGTCCGCGCACCGCTCCGCACTCGAGAATCGTGCCCACGACGACGCGAGCGCTCGGAAGAGACAGAAGTCCGAAACCACCTGAGCCGGGCCGCGGCGGGAGCTCGACGCCCGTCACGCAACTTTGGCGTACAAGCCACCGCACGGCCGCGACTGAGTCGTCGCCACCGTCCGGCTGGCTGCACTATAGCACGCCGGGAACCGGGAAAGAACCGCGCAGAGGTCGTCGTTTTGCCGCGGCGTTGGCGCGAGCGCGCGAAGAGACAAAGTCCGAAACGGCGTCAGCCGGGGTGTCGAGCACGCCGCCCGCGCCGGTCGCACTCGTGCTCGGAAACGGCGAAAGGGCTGCGCTAGCGTGCGGCCCCGTAGGGGCACAGAAAGGCGATTGTTCTGGAAACCGCGCTGTCCATAGGCGAGAGATTGCCGTTCGCGCATTCGGTCGACGCGCTGCGCTTTCACGACTTCGGCATTGCGCTGCCGACGTAAGCTTTCCATCTCGCTCGCGGCGCTGCGAGGCGGCACGATTTTCGCCAAACGCTCGTCGAAAGTGGCACGAGTACGGCCCCATGGAGATTTGGGAACTTATCGCTGCTATTATATGGGGGTCCCAGAGAGCAGTCGCCCCCAAAAGCGACCTGGGTGTTTGATATGCGGCGGGCTTCGTGCCCGTCAAGCGTGTCCCCGGTATCGCTCCCGTGGATCCCACAGCTGACGTCTGCAGCCTCATCCGCTTGATGCGTTAGGGGCTGGTTGTCGGACGACGCTTTCTCCACGATATCGAGTTGTGTTCCGCATCGTCCTCGGACGAGTCAAATGCGAAAGCGCCGAAGGCGCGGGCGTGACCCGTCGCCTGGCGGCTTTGCCGTCTCGGCTACGTTGCAAGTGTCGGTCGGTCCACCTGTGCTGCGGGCTCAAGAGAAACCGCAAGCCGTGATCGAGTCGACACAACCAGTCTATCGAGAATGTTGCGTGCTTCTTGCCGCGTGGCGATACCCGGCCCTTCGGGGAGGGCGCCGTAGCGAGCTCGAACGCCGTCGTCTCGGACTGTGCAAAGTGCTACTCTTTGCAAGAACGAAGCGTGCTGGGGCGCCTGAAGGTGGCCTCGGCATCGCAAAAACGGCGTCCGGCCTGCTTGACAGGCGGGACGCGCAGTTGAACGATTACCTGGTTGATCCTGCCAGTAATCATATGCTTGTCTCAAAGATTAAGCCATGCATGTCTAAGTACATGCCGAAATAAGGCGAAACCGCGAATGGCTCATTAAATCAGTTATGGTTCCTTAGATCGTTTCTTCCTACTTGGATAACTGTGGCAATTCTAGAGCTAATACATGCAGTGAGCCTGAAGCCCTTTGGGCGACGGGTGCTTTTATTAGACCAAGATCGATCGGGTTTCGGCCCGTATTGTGTGGTGACTCTGGATAACTTTGTGCTGATCGCATGGCCACGAGCCGGCGACGTTTCTTTCAAGTGTCTGCCTTATCAACTTTCGATGGTAGGTTACTTGCTTACCATGGTTGTTACGGGTAACGGAGAATCAGGGTTCGATTCCGGAGAGGGAGCCTGAGAAACGGCTACCACATCCAAGGAAGGCAGCAGGCGCGCAAATTACCCACTCCCGGCACGGGGAGGTAGTGACGAAAAATAACAATACGGGACTCTTTTGAGGCCCCGTAATTGAAATGAGTACACTCTAAATCCTTTAACGAGGATCAATTGGAGGGCAAGTCTGGTGCCAGCAGCCGCGGTAATTCCAGCTCCAATAGCGTATACTAAAGCTGCTGCGGTTAAAAAGCTCGTAGTTGGATCTCAGTTCCAGACGAGTAGTGCATCTACCCGATGCGACGGCTCGGACTGAACATCATGCCGGTCCTTTCTTGGTGCACTTCATTGTGTGCCTCGAGAAGGCCGGTGCTTTTACTTTGAAAAAATTAGAGTGCTCAACGCAGGCGAGTCGCCTGAATAAACTTGCATGGAATAATAGAACAAGACCTCGTTTCTGTTCTGTTGGTTTTTGGAATACGAGGTAATGATTAAGAGGGACAGACGGGGGCATTCGTATTGCGGCGCTAGAGGTGAAATTCTTGGACCGTCGCAAGACGAACTACTGCGAAAGCATTTGCCAAGAATGTTTTCTTTGATCAAGAACGAAAGTCAGAGGTTCGAAGGCGATCAGATACCGCCCTAGTTCTGACCATAAACGATGCCAACCAGCGATCCGCCTGAGTTACTCAAATGACTCGGCGGGCAGCTTCCGGGAAACCAAAGTGTTTGGGTTCCGGGGGAAGTATGGTTGCAAAGCTGAAACTTAAAGGAATTGACGGAAGGGCACCACCAGGAGTGGAGCCTGCGGCTTAATTTGACTCAACACGGGAAAACTTACCCGGCCCGGACACTGGGAGGATTGACAGATTGAGAGCTCTTTCTTGATTCGGTGGATGGTGGTGCATGGCCGTTCTTAGTTGGTGGAGCGATTTGTCTGGTTAATTCCGATAACGAACGAGACTCTAGCCTATTAAATAGGTGCGGGGTTCCCAGCACCTTACAACCTTCTTAGAGGGACAAGCGGCTCCTAGCCGCACGAAACAGAGCAATAACAGGTCTGTGATGCCCTTAGATGTCCGGGGCCGCACGCGCGCTACACTGAAGGAAGCAGCGTGTCTTTATCCCTGTCTGAAAAGACTGGGTAACCCGTGGAACTTCTTTCGTGATTGGGATAGGGGCTTGCAATTGTTCCCCTTGAACGAGGAATTCCCAGTAAGCGCGAGTCATAAGCTCGCGTTGATTACGTCCCTGCCCTTTGTACACACCGCCCGTCGCTACTACCGATTGAATGATTTAGTGAGGTCTTCGGACCGATGTCCGGCGCGGCCTTTCGGTTGCGCCGGTCTGTTGGAAAGATGACCAAACTTGATCATTTAGAGGAAGTAAAAGTCGTAACAAGGTTTCCGTAGGTGAACCTGCGGAAGGATCATTACCGGATTGTTCGAGGGTGACGAGCGCCATTGTTTCTACCCCGTGTGGGTGAAGCAGCTCGCTGCGCCCGACGCTTTCCGCCGCTGGCCCCGCTTGGACGCGGGGACGGCTATACCCGAACATGCCGGGGATTGCCCGAATTTCGAAGGGCGCCCCGTGCCAAATTTGTTGCGCCCAGTGGACGCCGGCTGCAACCTTGGACGGTTGGCTTGGCCGCGCCCGCGGGTAGAAACGGCGTAACGCACACTGTTGGGTGGGCTTTCTGAAGTCCGCCTCGGCACTCTTGCGCGGAATGGGAGTAAGACGACCCGACCTGCTGCTCTTGCCCAGTACGAGGGGAACGGCGAAGCGTGCGGTCGGTCAAGGAACTGACGGTCGAGAGCTAATGCCGCTGCCGCTTAGTACACACGGAACCGTGGTGCGAGCGCTCTCCCGTCCTCCGCGGCAAACGCTGCCGAGTCTGAAAAGGCTGGCGGCTGCCGGTCGCTTCCTGCGGCGAGTGTGGAGTAACGACCCGACTTTGTTGCTGCCCAAGTACTAAAGGAACGGTGCGGCGCTCGGTCGGTCATGGAACCGGCGGTATTGAGGGTGCGGCTGCCAAGTACGGAAGGAACCGTGGCCTAAAGCACTCTCCCGTCCTCCGCGGCAAATTCCACCGCGCCCGAAAGGGCCGGAGGCTGCCGGTCGGCTCCCGCTCGTGACGCGCGAGGTGTCGAGTTCGCGGTT
>NW_027225770.1:47500-57500 GCF_038994185.2 Dermacentor albipictus | reverse complement strand
AAGATAATTATTATCCGTCACAAACAAAAAAAAAAAAACAGCTTTGAAATGAGCATTGATAGTGGCCACGTTTTTTCGGGGCATGTCTTGATGAAATAATTGCAGTTCAGTTCGTTGGTTCAATTGCATTTGTTGGCTCCTTGCAGCATGTCTAGATTTCATCTTTTTCAGTATTCCTAGTGTTCTCATTGTAGTATGAATAACCTGCAGATTTTTCGTTGTTGTTGTTATGCGTTATACAATGCTGAGCGATGTTTTTCCTTTCCTTGAAGCTAGCCATAGAAGTATAAAACTTTCTATAAACTCATTACAATAAGAATCCAGCATACGGTTCATCATCGGCTCGATAAACGTTCGGGAAGTGGCGACTTTTAATGCCGTGATCATGAAGCTTAACAGCAGAGCGTGTTCATCAGATATGCCAGGGGTGACGTAACGCAAGGCGTGAATCGAATCTAAGATTGAAATGGCGTTCTGAATTCTTTTGGTTCCAGATAGAACAAACAAAAATATATAAAAAAAGCATGTCATTGATTGTCATTCAAACCTCAAGAGCGCGTGGAGAAAGTGTTCCGGTTTACATTCGGCAAATCGAAATGAACGGCTAAAATTAACCTATCGTCTGGTTTCATGCGGGAGATCACGTGCGCACGCAAATTTCTTCGTACGGGAATTTTATGAAGTGAAGGCGGCTACAGATCATTTCCTTTGTCTAGTTCATGTTCGTAGGCGCAAATTGCAAACGTAATACTTGGAGGAACGTTTCCACTAATCTACAGGGGCTCTCTCATTTCTCCGATTGCTCGCAAACACATTGCATTGCTAGTCGTGACGTTTCACAGTGACGTTTCACCATGCCCGTCGAAGTTGATTACCAGTACCGCGCCAGCGTCGACCGGCCGGCGAAGCGACGAACTCAGCAGCGCATGCGCGAGGCCCTACAACACCCCAACCGAGCTACCCTGCTTATCGGAGAGAGCGAGTGCGCGTGAACGCGGGCTCGTCTGACGATCTGGATTAAAGAAAAAAAAAAAAGTGTGTCCGAGATATTGACAAAGACAAGTGGTCGCTGTCGCTCTGAGTCTTAGCGCGTTATAGAAAACGTGGGATGGCGGTGCTTCCTCGAGGGTCTAAAAGTACAATCTTCGAACTAGCGCTCCCGGCGGAACGTGGAGCTAGCATCCTTCTTCTTGGAACGGTTTGCAATGGACTGCTTGAATGTGCCGACCACGCGTCACGGGTCGCGTATAGAGCCAACGTTTGGCAAGAACGCGTCTAGCACAACCGATCGCGGTTGCGATAACCCATCGTTGGTAGCGAAAAAAAGAAAGAAAGAAAAAAAAAACACCTACCCGCAGCTTGTTAGCAGTAACCGTAAATGTGGTTCTAAATATAGGTTCGCTGGTCACTGAAACTTTCTCATAACGCACACCACTGTAGTCCAAAAAGAACAAAGCACGCACAATGGATATGATACAGCCGTCACCGCATGATTTCGCGTTTTCCTTATTGCATTACTTTCGTGGGCATGCGCGCTAGGGCCACGCAGGCCAGGAGGCAAGGGGAAAAATAAATAAGAAATGATACGCGATCCTCAGCATTGACTTGGCTGATGTGGCACTCGCATTTATGTTCTTTACCTTAGGCGAGCGCAACGCGCCAACTGAACTCCAATTTCCCATAACGGAAATTCGTATTTGGCCATTTGGTTGTATTTTTGGCTGATGTTCGCGTTTTTCGCCCGAGCATGCGCTTCACTGCGCCGCTCGTTGCCCCTTCAATGCGGCTTCACTGCCCTGCAGGCGTGTTCTGCGTCAAGCCGAACCACCAGGCAAAAAGCCTGGGCGCCGCCATCTTGTTGAGAGCGGCGCCGGGGACACAATCGCGCCTAGCTCATTGAGTTTTCCCCCAAAACTGAACGAAATAGCCTTATTTAAATGAGAAAGATGCCGCGAGTGCCGCAACGAAGGACCTTAAGGATTACCGAAGGGTAACTGAGGGCGACGCGACGAGCTTTGGAAAGAAGAATGATGGGTGTAGCGCTACGGGGGATAAGAATAGAGCAGATTCGGGGGGTGAGCGAACAAACGCGAGCTAATGACACCTTAGTTTAAACCAAGAAAAAGAAATGGGCGTGCGCAGGGCATGCAATGTGGGGGGAAGATCATCAATTAAGGGTTACCGACTGAATTCCAAGAGAAGGGAAGCGTAGCACGGGGTGGCGGAAATTTAGGAGGGCAGATTAGATTAGGAAGGGCGCAGGCACTAGACGGCGACCGTGACCGGGCTTACACGTGACCGGGGTGCTTGGAGAATAATGGGAGAGGTCTTTGCCCTGCAGTGGTCGTAGCCAGCAGGATGATGATGACGAAAAGGTAGCAACAGGTATTCATAACATACAGGTTGGAAAGCTGAGGCACCTCTGAACCCTTGAATATATTTCGCCACACTTGGCCATACGACAAGTTTGTTTTCGAGGCGCTCGGTCCCACTGCAGCGAAAATGTTGCCGGAAATCGGGCACTCCATTTTTGTTTCATAGGGAACCTTTCTTCCACTAGGGCAGCGGATTTTCGCAGGGCGAGCTTGCTGTCGTTTACGGATCAAAGCGATAGTGAACTCCAAAATGCAGTGTTGGCTTTGAGTGGGACTTACATTGATTGCAAAACCCACGGCTAATCACCCTTCCCCCCCCCCCCCCCCAAGTGGCTCATTACAGCAGACAATCGTTCAGAAACACCGGCATCGTTGCGTATAGTATGGGAATGGTGCGTGTCACGTGAGTGCTCGCTTCGAGCTTGTGTTCTTCATTTTGATTGAATGAAGTCTCACCTAAGTGAGCGGGGGCCGATCCCGGAGGTAGTGCAATACCGGGCCGACCTGCGGCGGAGGTGAAGCAGGCTTCAAGCACTCCGCCAACTTCCAAAAATAGGTTTAATATCGTGGGTCCATATAGAACCCGTATCAGATATTAAGCTGATAAGAACAGATACTACACTTTGATCTTAGCCAAAAGGCCGAGAAGCGATGTCTTTCACTTCACTCCATTGTACCACTGCCTTGTGGGTGCCCTGGCGACATTGGTAACCTCAGCAACAGCGTGGGCAATCTTATAAAACCCAGCCCGTCTAGAGACTCTATGCTCTCTATCTCGCGAATCAACTCGCGACGCCTCAGTCTTTCACTGTTAACGAAACGCCGTCGCGTAGAAACGAGACCCGAGCGCAAGCTTGTTCGCAAGGCAAAACCAACGAAGGCAACCTCGTAGAAAACGGAACAGGCGAGCGGAAAACACGCGCAAGGGGAATGCTTACTTCCGTCTGAATGCGACCGCTCAAGGCGGCTTTCTTTGAGGCCTTCGTTTCAAGCCCGTGCGCAAGTGTAATACACTACGCGCATTTCCCTCATTTCCTTTTATTTACCGCAAGGCCCACTGAAAGTTTTCATACGGCACAGGCCGGGACGGATTGCAACGTGTCGATTCGACCGCTAGAATTAGGTAGCGCGCCTCATGTACGAATGAAAGAGAATGAAAAAAAAAAAATAAATAAATATAGAAAAGGCTGCGCACTCCTTCCAACCGGAAACATAGAGGGCAGGAAGATCGCCATGTGGAGCACAGGTGTTGTTAAAAAAGAAAGAAAGAAAGAAAGAAATAGCGCTACCCCATCATCTTTACCGTGTGCGTGTATACACACACACGCACACATATGCACGCGCACGCACGCGCGCGCGCGCACGCACACACACACACACACACACACACACACACACACACACATACGCACACATGCTAGCATAGCTTAAGCACAGCTGGAAAGCTCAGCCTTGCGCAAGAAAAAAGGACCACGCCCTTTCGCAAGCCCCTTTGAAACTTTTAAATGAGAAACATGTGTACAGCGAGGTCGTTCGAAACTGGCGCGAAAACGCATCCGCGCCATCTGTGTGCGGAACTAGGAAAACCTACGGCCTTCGCCATACAGAAAGAAAGGTAGATGGCGCGAGCTAACGCTCCGTTGCATACTAAGAACGAGAGCTAGTGAATAATGGCAGAAACGTCTTGGGAAGAGAGAAAAAAACAACAACAACAAAAAAAAAGAAAGACACGCAAGTTGTTGGCTCGCGCAAGCATTCTATTTTACAGCGAGTAAAGAGCATAGCAACTTCTCACAAGAGCAGCAAGAAAGACAAGAAGAACGTGAGAGAGGGGGAGAAACAGGCGCGTTTCTTTGGAATGCAGAGCATGCTGCACACACTATGAAGTGCCAAAGAGACGGGGAAAGCAGATGGCGCGATTGTGTATGTCCTCAAAGCTTGAAAACAATTTCTAAACTACAAGGTGTGCCGAAGTCCGCCTACTCTCATCAGGTTGCTCCCGCCTCCAATTGCATTTAAATTAAAATTACAGTCGCCTCAGAGGCAGAGAGAGAGAGAGAGAGAGAGAAAATGTGTACACTTGCTTCGCGCAGCTGCACCCGTTCAAATTTTACAGCAACAAGAGCACTCCCGCAGGCACAAAGTCCGCTGCCGCGTCCGCCGGGGCGGAATGCACTCGCTTCCGTAAATTGTCGTGCGGCAGACTGCTGCATCGTAGCACACCTGAAACCGCGCAGACGTCAGCGATCGCCGCGAGATCGCTGCGAGCGCTAAAGTCCGAAACCACGTCCGCCGGGGCGGCGGGAGCTCGATACCCCTTCACGAAACTTCTGCGTGTACACCGCCGCACGGCCACGGCGGAGTCGCTGGCATCCTGCGCGCAGTTGCATTGCGTCGCGCCGGGAATCGTTGAAGCCCCACGCAGACGTCGGCGTCGGCCCCGACCTGGCTGCGAGCGCTCGAAGAGACCAAGTCCGAAGCCACGTGAGCCGGGGCGGTGTGAGCGCGACTAAGTCCGAGACGACGTCAGCCGGGGCGGCGTGAGCGAGACCAAGTCCGAGACTACGTCAGCCGGGGCGGCGTGAGCGAGACCAAGTCCGAGACTACGTCAGCCGGGGCGTCGACTAAGTCCGAGACGACGTCAGCCGGGGCGTCGAGCACGCCGCGGTCGCTTTTCCCACTCTTACTCGAAAAATGGCGAAGGGGCCGCGCTAGCGTGCCTTGAATCGGTGAGCGGCGGTACCGCGGCGATCGCGAGAGCTCAAATCGGCCGTGCCAAGGCCAAATATTGGCGCTCGGCTCGGCGCAGTACGCCGCCTTGTCGCACGAGTACGGCCCCGTGGAGGTCTGGTCACTTATCGCTGCTCTTATAAGGGGCCGTACCGCCCTGGCCGACGTTGTACCGTAATGCCGTTTTCGACTTGCGCGTGTTCGTGGTGGTGTCCGCGCACCGCTCCGCACTCGAGAATCGTGCCCACGACGACGCGAGCGCTCGGAAGAGACGCAAGTCCGAAACCACGTGAGCCGGGGCGGTGTGAGCGCGACTAAGTCCGAGACGACGTCAGCCGGGGCGGCGTGAGCGAGACTAAGTCCGAGACTACGTCAGCCGGGGCGTCGACCAAGTCCGAGACGACGTCAGCCGGGGCGTCGAGCACGCCGCGCGCGCTTTTCCCACTCTTACTCGAAAAATGGCGAAGGGGCCGCGCTAGCGTGCCTTGAATCGGTGAGCGGCGGTACCGCGGCGATCGCGAGAGCTCAAATCGGCCGTGCCAAAGCCAAATATTGGCGCTCGGCTCGGCGCAGTACGCCGCCTTGTCGCACGAGTACGGCCCCGTGGAGGTCTGGTCACTTATCGCTGCTCTTATAAGGGGCCGTACCGCCCTGGCCGACGTTGTACCGTAGTGCCGTTTTCGGCTTGCGCGTGTTCGTGGTGGTGTCCGCGCACCGCTCCGCACTCGAGAATCGTGCCCACGACGACGCGAGCGCTCGGAAGAGACGAAAGTCCGAAACCACGTGAGCCGGGGCGGTGTGAGCGCGACTAAGTCCGAGACGACGTCAGCCGGGGCGGCGTGAGCGAGACTAAGTCCGAGACTACGTCAGCCGGGGCGTCGACCAAGTCCGAGACGACGTCAGCCGGGGCGTCGAGCACGCCGCGCGCGCTTTTCCCACTCTTACTCGAAAAATGGCGAAGGGGCCGCGCTAGCGTGCCTTGAATCGGTGAGCGGCGGTACCGCGGCGATCGCGAGAGCTCAAATCGGCCGTGCCAAAGCCAAATATTGGCGCTCGGCTCGGCGCAGTACGCCGCCTTGTCGCACGAGTACGGCCCCGTGGAGGTCTGGTCACTTATCGCTGCTCTTATAAGGGGCCGTACCGCCCTGGCCGACGTTGTACCGTAGTGCCGTTTTCGGCTTGCGCGTGTTCGTGGTGGTGTCCGCGCACCGCTCCGCACTCGAGAATCGTGCCCACGACGACGCGAGCGCTCGGAAGAGACGAAAGTCCGAAACCACGTGAGCCGGGGCGGTGTGAGCGCGACTAAGTCCGAGACGACGTCAGCCGGGGCGGCGTGAGCGAGACTAAGTCCGAGACTACGTCAGCCGGGGCGACGAGCACGCCGCGCGCGCTTTTCGCACTCTTACTCGAAAAATGGCGAAGGGGCCGCGCTAGCGTGCCTTGAATCGGTGAGCGGCGGTACCGCGGCGATCGCGAGAGCTCAAATCGGCCGTGCCAAGGCCAAATATTGGCGCTCGGCTCGGCGCAGTACGCCGCCTTGTCGCACGAGTACGGCCCCGTGGAGATCTGGTCACTTATCGCTGCTCATATAAGGGGGCCGTACCGCCCTGGCCGACGTTGTACCGTAGTGCCGTTTTCGGCTTGCGCGTGTTCGTGGTGGTGTCCGCGCACCGCTCCGCACTCGAGAATCGTGCCCACGACGACGCGAGCGCTCGGAAGAGACAGAAGTCCGAAACCACCTGAGCCGGGCCGCGGCGGGAGCTCGACGCCCGTCACGCAACTTTGGCGTACAAGCCACCGCACGGCCGCGACTGAGTCGTCGCCACCGTCCGGCTGGCTGCACTATAGCACGCCGGGAACCGGGAAAGAACCGCGCAGAGGTCGTCGTTTTGCCGCGGCGTTGGCGCGAGCGCGCGAAGAGACAAAGTCCGAAACGGCGTCAGCCGGGGTGTCGAGCACGCCGCCCGCGCCGGTCGCACTCGTGCTCGGAAACGGCGAAAGGGCCGCGCTAGCGTGCGGCCCCGTAGGGGCACAGAAAGGCGATTGTTCTGGAAACCGCGCTGTCCATAGGCGAGAGATTGCCGTTCGCGCATTCGGTCGACGCGCTGCGCTTTCACGACTTCGGCATTGCGCTGCCGACGTAAGCTTTCCATCTCGCTCGCGGCGCTGCGAGGCGGCACGATTTTCGCCAAACGCTCGTCGAAAGTGGCACGAGTACGGCCCCATGGAGATTTGGGAACTTATCGCTGCTATTATATGGGGGTCCCAGAGAGCAGTCGCCCCCAAAAGCGACCTGGGTGTTTGATATGCGGCGGGCTTCGTGCCCGTCAAGCGTGTCCCCGGTATCGCTCCCGTGGATCCCACAGCTGACGTCTGCAGCCTCATCCGCTTGATGCGTTAGGGGCTGGTTGTCGGACGACGCTTTCTCCACGATATCGAGTTGTGTTCCGCATCGTCCTCGGACGAGTCAAATGCGAAAGCGCCGAAGGCGCGGGCGTGACCCGTCGCCTGGCGGCTTTGCCGTCTCGGCTACGTTGCAAGTGTCGGTCGGTCCACCTGTGCTGCGGGCTCAAGAGAAACCGCAAGCCGTGATCGAGTCGACACAACCAGTCTATCGAGAATGTTGCGTGCTTCTTGCCGCGTGGCGATACCCGGCCCTTCGGGGAGGGCGCCGTAGCGAGCTCGAACGCCGTCGTCTCGGACTGTGCAAAGTGCTACTCTTTGCAAGAACGAAGCGTGCTGGGGCGCCTGAAGGTGGCCTCGGCATCGCAAAAACGGCGTCCGGCCTGCTTGACAGGCGGGACGCGCAGTTGAACGATTACCTGGTTGATCCTGCCAGTAATCATATGCTTGTCTCAAAGATTAAGCCATGCATGTCTAAGTACATGCCGAAATAAGGCGAAACCGCGAATGGCTCATTAAATCAGTTATGGTTCCTTAGATCGTTTCTTCCTACTTGGATAACTGTGGCAATTCTAGAGCTAATACATGCAGTGAGCCTGAAGCCCTTTGGGCGACGGGTGCTTTTATTAGACCAAGATCGATCGGGTTTCGGCCCGTATTGTGTGGTGACTCTGGATAACTTTGTGCTGATCGCATGGCCACGAGCCGGCGACGTTTCTTTCAAGTGTCTGCCTTATCAACTTTCGATGGTAGGTTACTTGCTTACCATGGTTGTTACGGGTAACGGAGAATCAGGGTTCGATTCCGGAGAGGGAGCCTGAGAAACGGCTACCACATCCAAGGAAGGCAGCAGGCGCGCAAATTACCCACTCCCGGCACGGGGAGGTAGTGACGAAAAATAACAATACGGGACTCTTTTGAGGCCCCGTAATTGAAATGAGTACACTCTAAATCCTTTAACGAGGATCAATTGGAGGGCAAGTCTGGTGCCAGCAGCCGCGGTAATTCCAGCTCCAATAGCGTATACTAAAGCTGCTGCGGTTAAAAAGCTCGTAGTTGGATCTCAGTTCCAGACGAGTAGTGCATCTACCCGATGCGACGGCTCGGACTGAACATCATGCCGGTCCTTTCTTGGTGCACTTCATTGTGTGCCTCGAGAAGGCCGGTGCTTTTACTTTGAAAAAATTAGAGTGCTCAACGCAGGCGAGTCGCCTGAATAAACTTGCATGGAATAATAGAACAAGACCTCGTTTCTGTTCTGTTGGTTTTTGGAATACGAGGTAATGATTAAGAGGGACAGACGGGGGCATTCGTATTGCGGCGCTAGAGGTGAAATTCTTGGACCGTCGCAAGACGAACTACTGCGAAAGCATTTGCCAAGAATGTTTTCTTTGATCAAGAACGAAAGTCAGAGGTTCGAAGGCGATCAGATACCGCCCTAGTTCTGACCATAAACGATGCCAACCAGCGATCCGCCTGAGTTACTCAAATGACTCGGCGGGCAGCTTCCGGGAAACCAAAGTGTTTGGGTTCCGGGGGAAGTATGGTTGCAAAGCTGAAACTTAAAGGAATTGACGGAAGGGCACCACCAGGAGTGGAGCCTGCGGCTTAATTTGACTCAACACGGGAAAACTTACCCGGCCCGGACACTGGGAGGATTGACAGATTGAGAGCTCTTTCTTGATTCGGTGGATGGTGGTGCATGGCCGTTCTTAGTTGGTGGAGCGATTTGTCTGGTTAATTCCGATAACGAACGAGACTCTAGCCTATTAAATAGGTGCGGGGTTCCCAGCACCTTACAACCTTCTTAGAGGGACAAGCGGCTCCTAGCCGCACGAAACAGAGCAATAACAGGTCTGTGATGCCCTTAGATGTCCGGGGCCGCACGCGCGCTACACTGAAGGAAGCAGCGTGTCTTTATCCCTGTCTGAAAAGACTGGGTAACCCGTGGAACTTCTTTCGTGATTGGGATAGGGGCTTGCAATTGTTCCCCTTGAACGAGGAATTCCCAGTAAGCGCGAGTCATAAGCTCGCGTTGATTACGTCCCTGCCCTTTGTACACACCGCCCGTCGCTACTACCGATTGAATGATTTAGTGAGGTCTTCGGACCGATGTCCGGCGCGGCCTTTCGGTTGCGCCGGTCTGTTGGAAAGATGACCAAACTTGATCATTTAGAGGAAGTAAAAGTCGTAACAAGGTTTCCGTAGGTGAACCTGCGGAAGGATCATTACCGGATTGTTCGAGGGTGACGAGCGCCATTGTTTCTACCCCGTGTGGGTGAAGCAGCTCGCTGCGCCCGACGCTTTCCGCCGCTGGCCCCGCTTGGACGCGGGGACGGCTATACCCGAACATGCCGGGGATTGCCCGAATTTCGAAGGGCGCCCCGTGCCAAATTTGTTGCGCCCAGTGGACGCCGGCTGCAACCTTGGACGGTTGGCTTGGCCGCGCCCGCGGGTAGAAACGGCGTAACGCACACTGTTGGGTGGGCTTT
>NW_027225770.1:27500-40000 GCF_038994185.2 Dermacentor albipictus | reverse complement strand
AAGCGAGTTTCACACATCACGCAGACGTCCGCATCTATCCAGTAATGATGCCATTTACAAAAATCTTAAACAACCGAGGCCCGCACCTGCTCAATCAACGCCAACTCAATTTAAGGAAGCTGATCGAAACCATCCAGTTTGGGAAAAGCTAATTTATGCAGTAGCATTCTTTTTATTATTATTGTGAGAGACGTGAAATACACACCACGAAATGAACGTCCGCTTGTTACCCTTTTGTTACTGCGGTGCGAAATCATCGCGCGTAATACCGATTCAATTTTGTCTTGTTTGGTGGTCTGTCAGCACTTTGTGTTCTTCAAGAAAATCAGCTACAGGCTTTTAAATTATGTGCGCGAAACTTTTCTCCATCTGCCACCCGGAACATATTTAAAGAAGAGAGAAAGCAGCCGGGGCCTTGAGATTTCGAAAATGCCGCGCTCTGAAATTTTCACATCAGCCATTGGGAAGATAATTATTATCCGTCACAAACAAAAAAAAAAAAAAACAGCTTTGAAATGAGCATTGATAGTGGCCACGTTTTTTCGGGGCATGTCTTGATGAAATAATTGCAGTTCAGTTCGTTGGTTCAATTGCATTTGTTGGCTCCTTGCAGCATGTCTAGATTTCATCTTTTTCAGTATTCCTAGTGTTCTCATTGTAGTATGAATAACCTGCAGATTTTTCGTTGTTGTTGTTATGCGTTATACAATGCTGAGCGATGTTTTTCCTTTCCTTGAAGCTAGCCATAGAAGTATAAAACTTTCTATAAACTCATTACAATAAGAATCCAGCATACGGTTCATCATCGGCTCGATAAACGTTCGGGAAGTGGCGACTTTTAATGCCGTGATCATGAAGCTTAACAGCAGAGCGTGTTCATCAGATATGCCAGGGGTGACGTAACGCAAGGCGTGAATCGAATCTAAGATTGAAATGGCGTTCTGAATTCTTTTGGTTCCAGATAGAACAAACAAAAATATATAAAAAAAGCATGTCATTGATTGTCATTCAAACCTCAAGAGCGCGTGGAGAAAGTGTTCCGGTTTACATTCGGCAAATCGAAATGAACGGCTAAAATTAACCTATCGTCTGGTTTCATGCGGGAGATCACGTGCGCACGCAAATTTCTTCGTACGGGAATTTTATGAAGTGAAGGCGGCTACAGATCATTTCCTTTGTCTAGTTCATGTTCGTAGGCGCAAATTGCAAACGTAATACTTGGAGGAACGTTTCCACTAATCTACAGGGGCTCTCTCATTTCTCCGATTGCTCGCAAACACATTGCATTGCTAGTCGTGACGTTTCACAGTGACGTTTCACCATGCCCGTCGAAGTTGATTACCAGTACCGCGCCAGCGTCGACCGGCCGGCGAAGCGACGAACTCAGCAGCGCATGCGCGAGGCCCTACAACACCCCAACCGAGCTACCCTGCTTATCGGAGAGAGCGAGTGCGCGTGAACGCGGGCTCGTCTGACGATCTGGATTAAAGAAAAAAAAAAAAGTGTGTCCGAGATATTGACAAAGACAAGTGGTCGCTGTCGCTCTGAGTCTTAGCGCGTTATAGAAAACGTGGGATGGCGGTGCTTCCTCGAGGGTCTAAAAGTACAATCTTCGAACTAGCGCTCCCGGCGGAACGTGGAGCTAGCATCCTTCTTCTTGGAACGGTTTGCAATGGACTGCTTGAATGTGCCGACCACGCGTCACGGGTCGCGTATAGAGCCAACGTTTGGCAAGAACGCGTCTAGCACAACCGATCGCGGTTGCGATAACCCATCGTTGGTAGCGAAAAAAAGAAAGAAAGAAAAAAAAAACACCTACCCGCAGCTTGTTAGCAGTAACCGTAAATGTGGTTCTAAATATAGGTTCGCTGGTCACTGAAACTTTCTCATAACGCACACCACTGTAGTCCAAAAAGAACAAAGCACGCACAATGGATATGATACAGCCGTCACCGCATGATTTCGCGTTTTCCTTATTGCATTACTTTCGTGGGCATGCGCGCTAGGGCCACGCAGGCCAGGAGGCAAGGGGAAAAATAAATAAGAAATGATACGCGATCCTCAGCATTGACTTGGCTGATGTGGCACTCGCATTTATGTTCTTTACCTTAGGCGAGCGCAACGCGCCAACTGAACTCCAATTTCCCATAACGGAAATTCGTATTTGGCCATTTGGTTGTATTTTTGGCTGATGTTCGCGTTTTTCGCCCGAGCATGCGCTTCACTGCGCCGCTCGTTGCCCCTTCAATGCGGCTTCACTGCCCTGCAGGCGTGTTCTGCGTCAAGCCGAACCACCAGGCAAAAAGCCTGGGCGCCGCCATCTTGTTGAGAGCGGCGCCGGGGACACAATCGCGCCTAGCTCATTGAGTTTTCCCCCAAAACTGAACGAAATAGCCTTATTTAAATGAGAAAGATGCCGCGAGTGCCGCAACGAAGGACCTTAAGGATTACCGAAGGGTAACTGAGGGCGACGCGACGAGCTTTGGAAAGAAGAATGATGGGTGTAGCGCTACGGGGGATAAGAATAGAGCAGATTCGGGGGGTGAGCGAACAAACGCGAGCTAATGACACCTTAGTTTAAACCAAGAAAAAGAAATGGGCGTGCGCAGGGCATGCAATGTGGGGGGAAGATCATCAATTAAGGGTTACCGACTGAATTCCAAGAGAAGGGAAGCGTAGCACGGGGTGGCGGAAATTTAGGAGGGCAGATTAGATTAGGAAGGGCGCAGGCACTAGACGGCGACCGTGACCGGGCTTACACGTGACCGGGGTGCTTGGAGAATAATGGGAGAGGTCTTTGCCCTGCAGTGGTCGTAGCCAGCAGGATGATGATGACGAAAAGGTAGCAACAGGTATTCATAACATACAGGTTGGAAAGCTGAGGCACCTCTGAACCCTTGAATATATTTCGCCACACTTGGCCATACGACAAGTTTGTTTTCGAGGCGCTCGGTCCCACTGCAGCGAAAATGTTGCCGGAAATCGGGCACTCCATTTTTGTTTCATAGGGAACCTTTCTTCCACTAGGGCAGCGGATTTTCGCAGGGCGAGCTTGCTGTCGTTTACGGATCAAAGCGATAGTGAACTCCAAAATGCAGTGTTGGCTTTGAGTGGGACTTACATTGATTGCAAAACCCACGGCTAATCACCCTTCCCCCCCCCCCCCCCCAAGTGGCTCATTACAGCAGACAATCGTTCAGAAACACCGGCATCGTTGCGTATAGTATGGGAATGGTGCGTGTCACGTGAGTGCTCGCTTCGAGCTTGTGTTCTTCATTTTGATTGAATGAAGTCTCACCTAAGTGAGCGGGGGCCGATCCCGGAGGTAGTGCAATACCGGGCCGACCTGCGGCGGAGGTGAAGCAGGCTTCAAGCACTCCGCCAACTTCCAAAAATAGGTTTAATATCGTGGGTCCATATAGAACCCGTATCAGATATTAAGCTGATAAGAACAGATACTACACTTTGATCTTAGCCAAAAGGCCGAGAAGCGATGTCTTTCACTTCACTCCATTGTACCACTGCCTTGTGGGTGCCCTGGCGACATTGGTAACCTCAGCAACAGCGTGGGCAATCTTATAAAACCCAGCCCGTCTAGAGACTCTATGCTCTCTATCTCGCGAATCAACTCGCGACGCCTCAGTCTTTCACTGTTAACGAAACGCCGTCGCGTAGAAACGAGACCCGAGCGCAAGCTTGTTCGCAAGGCAAAACCAACGAAGGCAACCTCGTAGAAAACGGAACAGGCGAGCGGAAAACACGCGCAAGGGGAATGCTTACTTCCGTCTGAATGCGACCGCTCAAGGCGGCTTTCTTTGAGGCCTTCGTTTCAAGCCCGTGCGCAAGTGTAATACACTACGCGCATTTCCCTCATTTCCTTTTATTTACCGCAAGGCCCACTGAAAGTTTTCATACGGCACAGGCCGGGACGGATTGCAACGTGTCGATTCGACCGCTAGAATTAGGTAGCGCGCCTCATGTACGAATGAAAGAGAATGAAAAAAAAAAAATAAATAAATATAGAAAAGGCTGCGCACTCCTTCCAACCGGAAACATAGAGGGCAGGAAGATCGCCATGTGGAGCACAGGTGTTGTTAAAAAAGAAAGAAAGAAAGAAAGAAATAGCGCTACCCCATCATCTTTACCGTGTGCGTGTATACACACACACGCACACATATGCACGCGCACGCACGCGCGCGCGCGCACGCACACACACACACACACACACACACACACACACACACACACATACGCACACATGCTAGCATAGCTTAAGCACAGCTGGAAAGCTCAGCCTTGCGCAAGAAAAAAGGACCACGCCCTTTCGCAAGCCCCTTTGAAACTTTTAAATGAGAAACATGTGTACAGCGAGGTCGTTCGAAACTGGCGCGAAAACGCATCCGCGCCATCTGTGTGCGGAACTAGGAAAACCTACGGCCTTCGCCATACAGAAAGAAAGGTAGATGGCGCGAGCTAACGCTCCGTTGCATACTAAGAACGAGAGCTAGTGAATAATGGCAGAAACGTCTTGGGAAGAGAGAAAAAAACAACAACAACAAAAAAAAAGAAAGACACGCAAGTTGTTGGCTCGCGCAAGCATTCTATTTTACAGCGAGTAAAGAGCATAGCAACTTCTCACAAGAGCAGCAAGAAAGACAAGAAGAACGTGAGAGAGGGGGAGAAACAGGCGCGTTTCTTTGGAATGCAGAGCATGCTGCACACACTATGAAGTGCCAAAGAGACGGGGAAAGCAGATGGCGCGATTGTGTATGTCCTCAAAGCTTGAAAACAATTTCTAAACTACAAGGTGTGCCGAAGTCCGCCTACTCTCATCAGGTTGCTCCCGCCTCCAATTGCATTTAAATTAAAATTACAGTCGCCTCAGAGGCAGAGAGAGAGAGAGAGAGAGAGAAAATGTGTACACTTGCTTCGCGCAGCTGCACCCGTTCAAATTTTACAGCAACAAGAGCACTCCCGCAGGCACAAAGTCCGCTGCCGCGTCCGCCGGGGCGGAATGCACTCGCTTCCGTAAATTGTCGTGCGGCAGACTGCTGCATCGTAGCACACCTGAAACCGCGCAGACGTCAGCGATCGCCGCGAGATCGCTGCGAGCGCTAAAGTCCGAAACCACGTCCGCCGGGGCGGCGGGAGCTCGATACCCCTTCACGAAACTTCTGCGTGTACACCGCCGCACGGCCACGGCGGAGTCGCTGGCATCCTGCGCGCAGTTGCATTGCGTCGCGCCGGGAATCGTTGAAGCCCCACGCAGACGTCGGCGTCGGCCCCGACCTGGCTGCGAGCGCTCGAAGAGACAAAGTCCGAAGCCACGTGAGCCGGGGCGGTGTGAGCGCGACTAAGTCCGAGACGACGTCAGCCGGGGCGGCGTGAGCGAGACCAAGTCCGAGACTACGTCAGCCGGGGCGGCGTGAGCGAGACCAAGTCCGAGACTACGTCAGCCGGGGCGTCGACTAAGTCCGAGACGACGTCAGCCGGGGCGTCGAGCACGCCGCGGTCGCTTTTCCCACTCTTACTCGAAAAATGGCGAAGGGGCCGCGCTAGCGTGCCTTGAATCGGTGAGCGGCGGTACCGCGGCGATCGCGAGAGCTCAAATCGGCCGTGCCAAGGCCAAATATTGGCGCTCGGCTCGGCGCAGTACGCCGCCTTGTCGCACGAGTACGGCCCCGTGGAGGTCTGGTCACTTATCGCTGCTCTTATAAGGGGCCGTACCGCCCTGGCCGACGTTGTACCGTAATGCCGTTTTCGACTTGCGCGTGTTCGTGGTGGTGTCCGCGCACCGCTCCGCACTCGAGAATCGTGCCCACGACGACGCGAGCGCTCGGAAGAGACGCAAGTCCGAAACCACGTGAGCCGGGGCGGTGTGAGCGCGACTAAGTCCGAGACGACGTCAGCCGGGGCGGCGTGAGCGAGACTAAGTCCGAGACTACGTCAGCCGGGGCGTCGACCAAGTCCGAGACGACGTCAGCCGGGGCGTCGAGCACGCCGCGCGCGCTTTTCCCACTCTTACTCGAAAAATGGCGAAGGGGCCGCGCTAGCGTGCCTTGAATCGGTGAGCGGCGGTACCGCGGCGATCGCGAGAGCTCAAATCGGCCGTGCCAAAGCCAAATATTGGCGCTCGGCTCGGCGCAGTACGCCGCCTTGTCGCACGAGTACGGCCCCGTGGAGGTCTGGTCACTTATCGCTGCTCTTATAAGGGGCCGTACCGCCCTGGCCGACGTTGTACCGTAGTGCCGTTTTCGGCTTGCGCGTGTTCGTGGTGGTGTCCGCGCACCGCTCCGCACTCGAGAATCGTGCCCACGACGACGCGAGCGCTCGGAAGAGACGAAAGTCCGAAACCACGTGAGCCGGGGCGGTGTGAGCGCGACTAAGTCCGAGACGACGTCAGCCGGGGCGGCGTGAGCGAGACTAAGTCCGAGACTACGTCAGCCGGGGCGTCGACCAAGTCCGAGACGACGTCAGCCGGGGCGTCGAGCACGCCGCGCGCGCTTTTCCCACTCTTACTCGAAAAATGGCGAAGGGGCCGCGCTAGCGTGCCTTGAATCGGTGAGCGGCGGTACCGCGGCGATCGCGAGAGCTCAAATCGGCCGTGCCAAAGCCAAATATTGGCGCTCGGCTCGGCGCAGTACGCCGCCTTGTCGCACGAGTACGGCCCCGTGGAGGTCTGGTCACTTATCGCTGCTCTTATAAGGGGCCGTACCGCCCTGGCCGACGTTGTACCGTAGTGCCGTTTTCGGCTTGCGCGTGTTCGTGGTGGTGTCCGCGCACCGCTCCGCACTCGAGAATCGTGCCCACGACGACGCGAGCGCTCGGAAGAGACGAAAGTCCGAAACCACGTGAGCCGGGGCGGTGTGAGCGCGACTAAGTCCGAGACGACGTCAGCCGGGGCGGCGTGAGCGAGACTAAGTCCGAGACTACGTCAGCCGGGGCGACGAGCACGCCGCGCGCGCTTTTCGCACTCTTACTCGAAAAATGGCGAAGGGGCCGCGCTAGCGTGCCTTGAATCGGTGAGCGGCGGTACCGCGGCGATCGCGAGAGCTCAAATCGGCCGTGCCAAGGCCAAATATTGGCGCTCGGCTCGGCGCAGTACGCCGCCTTGTCGCACGAGTACGGCCCCGTGGAGATCTGGTCACTTATCGCTGCTCATATAAGGGGGCCGTACCGCCCTGGCCGACGTTGTACCGTAGTGCCATTTTCGGCTTGCGCGTGTTCGTGGTGGTGTCCGCGCACCGCTCCGCACTCGAGAATCGTGCCCACGACGACGCGAGCGCTCGGAAGAGACGGAAGTCCGAAACCACGTGAGCCGGGGCGGTGTGAGCGCGACTAAGTCCGAGACGACGTCAGCCGGGGCGGCGTGAGCGAGACTAAGTCCGAGACTACGTCAGCCGGGGCGACGAGCACGCCGCGCGCGCTTTTCGCACTCTTACTCGAAAAATGGCGAAGGGGCCGCGCTAGCGTGCCTTGAATCGGTGAGCGGCGGTACCGCGGCGATCGCGAGAGCTCAAATCGGCCGTGCCAAGGCCAAATATTGGCGCTCGGCTCGGCGCAGTACGCCGCCTTGTCGCACGAGTACGGCCCCGTGGAGATCTGGTCACTTATCGCTGCTCATATAAGGGGGCCGTACCGCCCTGGCCGACGTTGTACCGTAGTGCCGTTTTCGGCTTGCGCGTGTTCGTGGTGGTGTCCGCGCACCGCTCCGCACTCGAGAATCGTGCCCACGACGACGCGAGCGCTCGGAAGAGACAGAAGTCCGAAACCACCTGAGCCGGGCCGCGGCGGGAGCTCGACGCCCGTCACGCAACTTTGGCGTACAAGCCACCGCACGGCCGCGACTGAGTCGTCGCCACCGTCCGGCTGGCTGCACTATAGCACGCCGGGAACCGGGAAAGAACCGCGCAGAGGTCGTCGTTTTGCCGCGGCGTTGGCGCGAGCGCGCGAAGAGACAAAGTCCGAAACGGCGTCAGCCGGGGTGTCGAGCACGCCGCCCGCGCCGGTCGCACTCGTGCTCGGAAACGGCGAAAGGGCCGCGCTAGCGTGCGGCCCCGTAGGGGCACAGAAAGGCGATTGTTCTGGAAACCGCGCTGTCCATAGGCGAGAGATTGCCGTTCGCGCATTCGGTCGACGCGCTGCGCTTTCACGACTTCGGCATTGCGCTGCCGACGTAAGCTTTCCATCTCGCTCGCGGCGCTGCGAGGCGGCACGATTTTCGCCAAACGCTCGTCGAAAGTGGCACGAGTACGGCCCCATGGAGATTTGGGAACTTATCGCTGCTATTATATGGGGGTCCCAGAGAGCAGTCGCCCCCAAAAGCGACCTGGGTGTTTGATATGCGGCGGGCTTCGTGCCCGTCAAGCGTGTCCCCGGTATCGCTCCCGTGGATCCCACAGCTGACGTCTGCAGCCTCATCCGCTTGATGCGTTAGGGGCTGGTTGTCGGACGACGCTTTCTCCACGATATCGAGTTGTGTTCCGCATCGTCCTCGGACGAGTCAAATGCGAAAGCGCCGAAGGCGCGGGCGTGACCCGTCGCCTGGCGGCTTTGCCGTCTCGGCTACGTTGCAAGTGTCGGTCGGTCCACCTGTGCTGCGGGCTCAAGAGAAACCGCAAGCCGTGATCGAGTCGACACAACCAGTCTATCGAGAATGTTGCGTGCTTCTTGCCGCGTGGCGATACCCGGCCCTTCGGGGAGGGCGCCGTAGCGAGCTCGAACGCCGTCGTCTCGGACTGTGCAAAGTGCTACTCTTTGCAAGAACGAAGCGTGCTGGGGCGCCTGAAGGTGGCCTCGGCATCGCAAAAACGGCGTCCGGCCTGCTTGACAGGCGGGACGCGCAGTTGAACGATTACCTGGTTGATCCTGCCAGTAATCATATGCTTGTCTCAAAGATTAAGCCATGCATGTCTAAGTACATGCCGAAATAAGGCGAAACCGCGAATGGCTCATTAAATCAGTTATGGTTCCTTAGATCGTTTCTTCCTACTTGGATAACTGTGGCAATTCTAGAGCTAATACATGCAGTGAGCCTGAAGCCCTTTGGGCGACGGGTGCTTTTATTAGACCAAGATCGATCGGGTTTCGGCCCGTATTGTGTGGTGACTCTGGATAACTTTGTGCTGATCGCATGGCCACGAGCCGGCGACGTTTCTTTCAAGTGTCTGCCTTATCAACTTTCGATGGTAGGTTACTTGCTTACCATGGTTGTTACGGGTAACGGAGAATCAGGGTTCGATTCCGGAGAGGGAGCCTGAGAAACGGCTACCACATCCAAGGAAGGCAGCAGGCGCGCAAATTACCCACTCCCGGCACGGGGAGGTAGTGACGAAAAATAACAATACGGGACTCTTTTGAGGCCCCGTAATTGAAATGAGTACACTCTAAATCCTTTAACGAGGATCAATTGGAGGGCAAGTCTGGTGCCAGCAGCCGCGGTAATTCCAGCTCCAATAGCGTATACTAAAGCTGCTGCGGTTAAAAAGCTCGTAGTTGGATCTCAGTTCCAGACGAGTAGTGCATCTACCCGATGCGACGGCTCGGACTGAACATCATGCCGGTCCTTTCTTGGTGCACTTCATTGTGTGCCTCGAGAAGGCCGGTGCTTTTACTTTGAAAAAATTAGAGTGCTCAACGCAGGCGAGTCGCCTGAATAAACTTGCATGGAATAATAGAACAAGACCTCGTTTCTGTTCTGTTGGTTTTTGGAATACGAGGTAATGATTAAGAGGGACAGACGGGGGCATTCGTATTGCGGCGCTAGAGGTGAAATTCTTGGACCGTCGCAAGACGAACTACTGCGAAAGCATTTGCCAAGAATGTTTTCTTTGATCAAGAACGAAAGTCAGAGGTTCGAAGGCGATCAGATACCGCCCTAGTTCTGACCATAAACGATGCCAACCAGCGATCCGCCTGAGTTACTCAAATGACTCGGCGGGCAGCTTCCGGGAAACCAAAGTGTTTGGGTTCCGGGGGAAGTATGGTTGCAAAGCTGAAACTTAAAGGAATTGACGGAAGGGCACCACCAGGAGTGGAGCCTGCGGCTTAATTTGACTCAACACGGGAAAACTTACCCGGCCCGGACACTGGGAGGATTGACAGATTGAGAGCTCTTTCTTGATTCGGTGGATGGTGGTGCATGGCCGTTCTTAGTTGGTGGAGCGATTTGTCTGGTTAATTCCGATAACGAACGAGACTCTAGCCTATTAAATAGGTGCGGGGTTCCCAGCACCTTACAACCTTCTTAGAGGGACAAGCGGCTCCTAGCCGCACGAAACAGAGCAATAACAGGTCTGTGATGCCCTTAGATGTCCGGGGCCGCACGCGCGCTACACTGAAGGAAGCAGCGTGTCTTTATCCCTGTCTGAAAAGACTGGGTAACCCGTGGAACTTCTTTCGTGATTGGGATAGGGGCTTGCAATTGTTCCCCTTGAACGAGGAATTCCCAGTAAGCGCGAGTCATAAGCTCGCGTTGATTACGTCCCTGCCCTTTGTACACACCGCCCGTCGCTACTACCGATTGAATGATTTAGTGAGGTCTTCGGACCGATGTCCGGCGCGGCCTTTCGGTTGCGCCGGTCTGTTGGAAAGATGACCAAACTTGATCATTTAGAGGAAGTAAAAGTCGTAACAAGGTTTCCGTAGGTGAACCTGCGGAAGGATCATTACCGGATTGTTCGAGGGTGACGAGCGCCATTGTTTCTACCCCGTGTGGGTGAAGCAGCTCGCTGCGCCCGACGCTTTCCGCCGCTGGCCCCGCTTGGACGCGGGGACGGCTATACCCGAACATGCCGGGGATTGCCCGAATTTCGAAGGGCGCCCCGTGCCAAATTTGTTGCGCCCAGTGGACGCCGGCTGCAACCTTGGACGGTTGGCTTGGCCGCGCCCGCGGGTAGAAACGGCGTAACGCACACTGTTGGGTGGGCTTTCTGAAGTCCGCCTCGGCACTCTTGCGCGGAATGGGAGTAAGACGACCCGACCTGCTGCTCTTGCCCAGTACGAGGGGAACGGCGAAGCGTGCGGTCGGTCAAGGAACTGACGGTCGAGAGCTAATGCCGCTGCCGCTTAGTACACACGGAACCGTGGTGCGAGCGCTCTCCCGTCCTCCGCGGCAAACGCTGCCGAGTCTGAAAAGGCTGGCGGCTGCCGGTCGCTTCCTGCGGCGAGTGTGGAGTAACGACCCGACTTTGTTGCTGCCCAAGTACTAAAGGAACGGTGCGGCGCTCGGTCGGTCATGGAACCGGCGGTATTGAGGGTGCGGCTGCCAAGTACGGAAGGAACCGTGGCCTAAAGCACTCTCCCGTCCTCCGCGGCAAATTCCACCGCGCCCGAAAGGGCCGGAGGCTGCCGGTCGGCTCCCGCTCGTGACGCGCGAGGTGTCGAGTTCGCGGTTCAATGCGACGACGTCTGCAGGCTATTTGCCCGCCGCCGAGGGAAAGGCGGCGTTGCTGCGAAGTACCGAAGGAAACGCGGCTTTGCTACGTCGGAAGCGTTCTGCGGTTTGCGGACTTGTGCGCTTTGGGAAGGCGCCGCACGTCGAAAGAGGAAGTACGGACAGACGAGGGACTGTAATCCCGTATTCGAACGCACTTGCGGCCAGGCCCTTGCTGGCTTCGTCTTCCGCCTCAAGTAGACTTGTTGTGGCTCCGGCGCAGAGAGCCGTCCCTGGCACTGGCCGAGTGGCTTTGGAGAGCTGCGCGAGTACGCGCGCGCCAAGCTCTTGTCTTTCGTCTCGAGTAGGCTGTTGGATCAGCAGCGGTCATGCGGAAACGCGTGACCGCCGAACGAAAGAGCGAAACAGGAGTAGCGCACGCCGAAAGGCGCTCTTCGAAACCACACACAGGGAGACGCCACGTGCCTGAAACACTGGTTGTACTGTACTGAATTGAACAAACTATTTTTCACGACTCTAAGCGGTGGATCACTCGGTTCTCGGGTCGATGAAGAACGCAGCCAGCTGCGAGACTTGGTGTGAATTGCAGGACACACTGAGCACTGATTCTTTGAACGCACATTGCGGCCTTGGGTCTTCCCTTGGCTTCGTCTGTCTGAGGGTCGGATCACATATCAAGAGAGCCTTCGGCGCACAGGGAACGTGCGTCCGTCGACTCGTTTTGACCGCGTCGGCATCATGGACAGTACGTTGAGCGCTGAAGCCACGCGCCAGCAACCTCACGAGAAGGAGACGGTGGCGAGCCGTCGTGCCAAATCTTCGAAGAGACGGAAACGAGGCATTACTACTGCAGCGTGACGAGTGCGCGCCTCTGGCAAGACCGCCGCAGGATGGAGTCGGATACCTGCAGGGAAAGAGCGGTCCAAGCTCGAGGCGCGAACGTCTGTTGCCTTGTAGCGCGCACCTTTGCGAGAGAGTCGGAAGCGATCGCAATTTGCGTTGTTTGCCTTCGGAGTACGTCGAGCTCCAGAGCTGGTCGCTCGCTCACGTCACCGCAGCTGTGTGGGCGCCCTTCCGGGCTTCGTCGCACGAATGGGAATCGGCA
>NW_027225770.1:10000-20000 GCF_038994185.2 Dermacentor albipictus | reverse complement strand
GGGATGGCGGTGCTTCCTCGAGGGTCTAAAAGTACAATCTTCGAACTAGCGCTCCCGGCGGAACGTGGAGCTAGCATCCTTCTTCTTGGAACGGTTTGCAATGGACTGCTTGAATGTGCCGACCACGCGTCACGGGTCGCGTATAGAGCCAACGTTTGGCAAGAACGCGTCTAGCACAACCGATCGCGGTTGCGATAACCCATCGTTGGTAGCGAAAAAAAGAAAGAAAGAAAAAAAAAACACCTACCCGCAGCTTGTTAGCAGTAACCGTAAATGTGGTTCTAAATATAGGTTCGCTGGTCACTGAAACTTTCTCATAACGCACACCACTGTAGTCCAAAAAGAACAAAGCACGCACAATGGATATGATACAGCCGTCACCGCATGATTTCGCGTTTTCCTTATTGCATTACTTTCGTGGGCATGCGCGCTAGGGCCACGCAGGCCAGGAGGCAAGGGGAAAAATAAATAAGAAATGATACGCGATCCTCAGCATTGACTTGGCTGATGTGGCACTCGCATTTATGTTCTTTACCTTAGGCGAGCGCAACGCGCCAACTGAACTCCAATTTCCCATAACGGAAATTCGTATTTGGCCATTTGGTTGTATTTTTGGCTGATGTTCGCGTTTTTCGCCCGAGCATGCGCTTCACTGCGCCGCTCGTTGCCCCTTCAATGCGGCTTCACTGCCCTGCAGGCGTGTTCTGCGTCAAGCCGAACCACCAGGCAAAAAGCCTGGGCGCCGCCATCTTGTTGAGAGCGGCGCCGGGGACACAATCGCGCCTAGCTCATTGAGTTTTCCCCCAAAACTGAACGAAATAGCCTTATTTAAATGAGAAAGATGCCGCGAGTGCCGCAACGAAGGACCTTAAGGATTACCGAAGGGTAACTGAGGGCGACGCGACGAGCTTTGGAAAGAAGAATGATGGGTGTAGCGCTACGGGGGATAAGAATAGAGCAGATTCGGGGGGTGAGCGAACAAACGCGAGCTAATGACACCTTAGTTTAAACCAAGAAAAAGAAATGGGCGTGCGCAGGGCATGCAATGTGGGGGGAAGATCATCAATTAAGGGTTACCGACTGAATTCCAAGAGAAGGGAAGCGTAGCACGGGGTGGCGGAAATTTAGGAGGGCAGATTAGATTAGGAAGGGCGCAGGCACTAGACGGCGACCGTGACCGGGCTTACACGTGACCGGGGTGCTTGGAGAATAATGGGAGAGGTCTTTGCCCTGCAGTGGTCGTAGCCAGCAGGATGATGATGACGAAAAGGTAGCAACAGGTATTCATAACATACAGGTTGGAAAGCTGAGGCACCTCTGAACCCTTGAATATATTTCGCCACACTTGGCCATACGACAAGTTTGTTTTCGAGGCGCTCGGTCCCACTGCAGCGAAAATGTTGCCGGAAATCGGGCACTCCATTTTTGTTTCATAGGGAACCTTTCTTCCACTAGGGCAGCGGATTTTCGCAGGGCGAGCTTGCTGTCGTTTACGGATCAAAGCGATAGTGAACTCCAAAATGCAGTGTTGGCTTTGAGTGGGACTTACATTGATTGCAAAACCCACGGCTAATCACCCTTCCCCCCCCCCCCCCCCAAGTGGCTCATTACAGCAGACAATCGTTCAGAAACACCGGCATCGTTGCGTATAGTATGGGAATGGTGCGTGTCACGTGAGTGCTCGCTTCGAGCTTGTGTTCTTCATTTTGATTGAATGAAGTCTCACCTAAGTGAGCGGGGGCCGATCCCGGAGGTAGTGCAATACCGGGCCGACCTGCGGCGGAGGTGAAGCAGGCTTCAAGCACTCCGCCAACTTCCAAAAATAGGTTTAATATCGTGGGTCCATATAGAACCCGTATCAGATATTAAGCTGATAAGAACAGATACTACACTTTGATCTTAGCCAAAAGGCCGAGAAGCGATGTCTTTCACTTCACTCCATTGTACCACTGCCTTGTGGGTGCCCTGGCGACATTGGTAACCTCAGCAACAGCGTGGGCAATCTTATAAAACCCAGCCCGTCTAGAGACTCTATGCTCTCTATCTCGCGAATCAACTCGCGACGCCTCAGTCTTTCACTGTTAACGAAACGCCGTCGCGTAGAAACGAGACCCGAGCGCAAGCTTGTTCGCAAGGCAAAACCAACGAAGGCAACCTCGTAGAAAACGGAACAGGCGAGCGGAAAACACGCGCAAGGGGAATGCTTACTTCCGTCTGAATGCGACCGCTCAAGGCGGCTTTCTTTGAGGCCTTCGTTTCAAGCCCGTGCGCAAGTGTAATACACTACGCGCATTTCCCTCATTTCCTTTTATTTACCGCAAGGCCCACTGAAAGTTTTCATACGGCACAGGCCGGGACGGATTGCAACGTGTCGATTCGACCGCTAGAATTAGGTAGCGCGCCTCATGTACGAATGAAAGAGAATGAAAAAAAAAAAATAAATAAATATAGAAAAGGCTGCGCACTCCTTCCAACCGGAAACATAGAGGGCAGGAAGATCGCCATGTGGAGCACAGGTGTTGTTAAAAAAGAAAGAAAGAAAGAAAGAAATAGCGCTACCCCATCATCTTTACCGTGTGCGTGTATACACACACACGCACACATATGCACGCGCACGCACGCGCGCGCGCGCACGCACACACACACACACACACACACACACACACACACACACACACACATACGCACACATGCTAGCATAGCTTAAGCACAGCTGGAAAGCTCAGCCTTGCGCAAGAAAAAAGGACCACGCCCTTTCGCAAGCCCCTTTGAAACTTTTAAATGAGAAACATGTGTACAGCGAGGTCGTTCGAAACTGGCGCGAAAACGCATCCGCGCCATCTGTGTGCGGAACTAGGAAAACCTACGGCCTTCGCCATACAGAAAGAAAGGTAGATGGCGCGAGCTAACGCTCCGTTGCATACTAAGAACGAGAGCTAGTGAATAATGGCAGAAACGTCTTGGGAAGAGAGAAAAAAACAACAACAACAAAAAAAAAGAAAGACACGCAAGTTGTTGGCTCGCGCAAGCATTCTATTTTACAGCGAGTAAAGAGCATAGCAACTTCTCACAAGAGCAGCAAGAAAGACAAGAAGAACGTGAGAGAGGGGGAGAAACAGGCGCGTTTCTTTGGAATGCAGAGCATGCTGCACACACTATGAAGTGCCAAAGAGACGGGGAAAGCAGATGGCGCGATTGTGTATGTCCTCAAAGCTTGAAAACAATTTCTAAACTACAAGGTGTGCCGAAGTCCGCCTACTCTCATCAGGTTGCTCCCGCCTCCAATTGCATTTAAATTAAAATTACAGTCGCCTCAGAGGCAGAGAGAGAGAGAGAGAGAGAGAAAATGTGTACACTTGCTTCGCGCAGCTGCACCCGTTCAAATTTTACAGCAACAAGAGCACTCCCGCAGGCACAAAGTCCGCTGCCGCGTCCGCCGGGGCGGAATGCACTCGCTTCCGTAAATTGTCGTGCGGCAGACTGCTGCATCGTAGCACACCTGAAACCGCGCAGACGTCAGCGATCGCCGCGAGATCGCTGCGAGCGCTAAAGTCCGAAACCACGTCCGCCGGGGCGGCGGGAGCTCGATACCCCTTCACGAAACTTCTGCGTGTACACCGCCGCACGGCCACGGCGGAGTCGCTGGCATCCTGCGCGCAGTTGCATTGCGTCGCGCCGGGAATCGTTGAAGCCCCACGCAGACGTCGGCGTCGGCCCCGACCTGGCTGCGAGCGCTCGAAGAGACCAAGTCCGAAGCCACGTGAGCCGGGGCGGTGTGAGCGCGACTAAGTCCGAGACGACGTCAGCCGGGGCGGCGTGAGCGAGACCAAGTCCGAGACTACGTCAGCCGGGGCGGCGTGAGCGAGACCAAGTCCGAGACTACGTCAGCCGGGGCGTCGACTAAGTCCGAGACGACGTCAGCCGGGGCGTCGAGCACGCCGCGGTCGCTTTTCCCACTCTTACTCGAAAAATGGCGAAGGGGCCGCGCTAGCGTGCCTTGAATCGGTGAGCGGCGGTACCGCGGCGATCGCGAGAGCTCAAATCGGCCGTGCCAAGGCCAAATATTGGCGCTCGGCTCGGCGCAGTACGCCGCCTTGTCGCACGAGTACGGCCCCGTGGAGGTCTGGTCACTTATCGCTGCTCTTATAAGGGGCCGTACCGCCCTGGCCGACGTTGTACCGTAATGCCGTTTTCGACTTGCGCGTGTTCGTGGTGGTGTCCGCGCACCGCTCCGCACTCGAGAATCGTGCCCACGACGACGCGAGCGCTCGGAAGAGACGCAAGTCCGAAACCACGTGAGCCGGGGCGGTGTGAGCGCGACTAAGTCCGAGACGACGTCAGCCGGGGCGGCGTGAGCGAGACTAAGTCCGAGACTACGTCAGCCGGGGCGTCGACCAAGTCCGAGACGACGTCAGCCGGGGCGTCGAGCACGCCGCGCGCGCTTTTCCCACTCTTACTCGAAAAATGGCGAAGGGGCCGCGCTAGCGTGCCTTGAATCGGTGAGCGGCGGTACCGCGGCGATCGCGAGAGCTCAAATCGGCCGTGCCAAAGCCAAATATTGGCGCTCGGCTCGGCGCAGTACGCCGCCTTGTCGCACGAGTACGGCCCCGTGGAGGTCTGGTCACTTATCGCTGCTCTTATAAGGGGCCGTACCGCCCTGGCCGACGTTGTACCGTAGTGCCGTTTTCGGCTTGCGCGTGTTCGTGGTGGTGTCCGCGCACCGCTCCGCACTCGAGAATCGTGCCCACGACGACGCGAGCGCTCGGAAGAGACGAAAGTCCGAAACCACGTGAGCCGGGGCGGTGTGAGCGCGACTAAGTCCGAGACGACGTCAGCCGGGGCGGCGTGAGCGAGACTAAGTCCGAGACTACGTCAGCCGGGGCGTCGACCAAGTCCGAGACGACGTCAGCCGGGGCGTCGAGCACGCCGCGCGCGCTTTTCCCACTCTTACTCGAAAAATGGCGAAGGGGCCGCGCTAGCGTGCCTTGAATCGGTGAGCGGCGGTACCGCGGCGATCGCGAGAGCTCAAATCGGCCGTGCCAAAGCCAAATATTGGCGCTCGGCTCGGCGCAGTACGCCGCCTTGTCGCACGAGTACGGCCCCGTGGAGGTCTGGTCACTTATCGCTGCTCTTATAAGGGGCCGTACCGCCCTGGCCGACGTTGTACCGTAGTGCCGTTTTCGGCTTGCGCGTGTTCGTGGTGGTGTCCGCGCACCGCTCCGCACTCGAGAATCGTGCCCACGACGACGCGAGCGCTCGGAAGAGACGAAAGTCCGAAACCACGTGAGCCGGGGCGGTGTGAGCGCGACTAAGTCCGAGACGACGTCAGCCGGGGCGGCGTGAGCGAGACTAAGTCCGAGACTACGTCAGCCGGGGCGACGAGCACGCCGCGCGCGCTTTTCGCACTCTTACTCGAAAAATGGCGAAGGGGCCGCGCTAGCGTGCCTTGAATCGGTGAGCGGCGGTACCGCGGCGATCGCGAGAGCTCAAATCGGCCGTGCCAAGGCCAAATATTGGCGCTCGGCTCGGCGCAGTACGCCGCCTTGTCGCACGAGTACGGCCCCGTGGAGATCTGGTCACTTATCGCTGCTCATATAAGGGGGCCGTACCGCCCTGGCCGACGTTGTACCGTAGTGCCGTTTTCGGCTTGCGCGTGTTCGTGGTGGTGTCCGCGCACCGCTCCGCACTCGAGAATCGTGCCCACGACGACGCGAGCGCTCGGAAGAGACAGAAGTCCGAAACCACCTGAGCCGGGCCGCGGCGGGAGCTCGACGCCCGTCACGCAACTTTGGCGTACAAGCCACCGCACGGCCGCGACTGAGTCGTCGCCACCGTCCGGCTGGCTGCACTATAGCACGCCGGGAACCGGGAAAGAACCGCGCAGAGGTCGTCGTTTTGCCGCGGCGTTGGCGCGAGCGCGCGAAGAGACAAAGTCCGAAACGGCGTCAGCCGGGGTGTCGAGCACGCCGCCCGCGCCGGTCGCACTCGTGCTCGGAAACGGCGAAAGGGCCGCGCTAGCGTGCGGCCCCGTAGGGGCACAGAAAGGCGATTGTTCTGGAAACCGCGCTGTCCATAGGCGAGAGATTGCCGTTCGCGCATTCGGTCGACGCGCTGCGCTTTCACGACTTCGGCATTGCGCTGCCGACGTAAGCTTTCCATCTCGCTCGCGGCGCTGCGAGGCGGCACAATTTTCGCCAAACGCTCGTCGAAAGTGGCACGAGTACGGCCCCATGGAGATTTGGGAACTTATCGCTGCTATTATATGGGGGTCCCAGAGAGCAGTCGCCCCCAAAAGCGACCTGGGTGTTTGATATGCGGCGGGCTTCGTGCCCGTCAAGCGTGTCCCCGGTATCGCTCCCGTGGATCCCACAGCTGACGTCTGCAGCCTCATCCGCTTGATGCGTTAGGGGCTGGTTGTCGGACGACGCTTTCTCCACGATATCGAGTTGTGTTCCGCATCGTCCTCGGACGAGTCAAATGCGAAAGCGCCGAAGGCGCGGGCGTGACCCGTCGCCTGGCGGCTTTGCCGTCTCGGCTACGTTGCAAGTGTCGGTCGGTCCACCTGTGCTGCGGGCTCAAGAGAAACCGCAAGCCGTGATCGAGTCGACACAACCAGTCTATCGAGAATGTTGCGTGCTTCTTGCCGCGTGGCGATACCCGGCCCTTCGGGGAGGGCGCCGTAGCGAGCTCGAACGCCGTCGTCTCGGACTGTGCAAAGTGCTACTCTTTGCAAGAACGAAGCGTGCTGGGGCGCCTGAAGGTGGCCTCGGCATCGCAAAAACGGCGTCCGGCCTGCTTGACAGGCGGGACGCGCAGTTGAACGATTACCTGGTTGATCCTGCCAGTAATCATATGCTTGTCTCAAAGATTAAGCCATGCATGTCTAAGTACATGCCGAAATAAGGCGAAACCGCGAATGGCTCATTAAATCAGTTATGGTTCCTTAGATCGTTTCTTCCTACTTGGATAACTGTGGCAATTCTAGAGCTAATACATGCAGTGAGCCTGAAGCCCTTTGGGCGACGGGTGCTTTTATTAGACCAAGATCGATCGGGTTTCGGCCCGTATTGTGTGGTGACTCTGGATAACTTTGTGCTGATCGCATGGCCACGAGCCGGCGACGTTTCTTTCAAGTGTCTGCCTTATCAACTTTCGATGGTAGGTTACTTGCTTACCATGGTTGTTACGGGTAACGGAGAATCAGGGTTCGATTCCGGAGAGGGAGCCTGAGAAACGGCTACCACATCCAAGGAAGGCAGCAGGCGCGCAAATTACCCACTCCCGGCACGGGGAGGTAGTGACGAAAAATAACAATACGGGACTCTTTTGAGGCCCCGTAATTGAAATGAGTACACTCTAAATCCTTTAACGAGGATCAATTGGAGGGCAAGTCTGGTGCCAGCAGCCGCGGTAATTCCAGCTCCAATAGCGTATACTAAAGCTGCTGCGGTTAAAAAGCTCGTAGTTGGATCTCAGTTCCAGACGAGTAGTGCATCTACCCGATGCGACGGCTCGGACTGAACATCATGCCGGTCCTTTCTTGGTGCACTTCATTGTGTGCCTCGAGAAGGCCGGTGCTTTTACTTTGAAAAAATTAGAGTGCTCAACGCAGGCGAGTCGCCTGAATAAACTTGCATGGAATAATAGAACAAGACCTCGTTTCTGTTCTGTTGGTTTTTGGAATACGAGGTAATGATTAAGAGGGACAGACGGGGGCATTCGTATTGCGGCGCTAGAGGTGAAATTCTTGGACCGTCGCAAGACGAACTACTGCGAAAGCATTTGCCAAGAATGTTTTCTTTGATCAAGAACGAAAGTCAGAGGTTCGAAGGCGATCAGATACCGCCCTAGTTCTGACCATAAACGATGCCAACCAGCGATCCGCCTGAGTTACTCAAATGACTCGGCGGGCAGCTTCCGGGAAACCAAAGTGTTTGGGTTCCGGGGGAAGTATGGTTGCAAAGCTGAAACTTAAAGGAATTGACGGAAGGGCACCACCAGGAGTGGAGCCTGCGGCTTAATTTGACTCAACACGGGAAAACTTACCCGGCCCGGACACTGGGAGGATTGACAGATTGAGAGCTCTTTCTTGATTCGGTGGATGGTGGTGCATGGCCGTTCTTAGTTGGTGGAGCGATTTGTCTGGTTAATTCCGATAACGAACGAGACTCTAGCCTATTAAATAGGTGCGGGGTTCCCAGCACCTTACAACCTTCTTAGAGGGACAAGCGGCTCCTAGCCGCACGAAACAGAGCAATAACAGGTCTGTGATGCCCTTAGATGTCCGGGGCCGCACGCGCGCTACACTGAAGGAAGCAGCGTGTCTTTATCCCTGTCTGAAAAGACTGGGTAACCCGTGGAACTTCTTTCGTGATTGGGATAGGGGCTTGCAATTGTTCCCCTTGAACGAGGAATTCCCAGTAAGCGCGAGTCATAAGCTCGCGTTGATTACGTCCCTGCCCTTTGTACACACCGCCCGTCGCTACTACCGATTGAATGATTTAGTGAGGTCTTCGGACCGATGTCCGGCGCGGCCTTTCGGTTGCGCCGGTCTGTTGGAAAGATGACCAAACTTGATCATTTAGAGGAAGTAAAAGTCGTAACAAGGTTTCCGTAGGTGAACCTGCGGAAGGATCATTACCGGATTGTTCGAGGGTGACGAGCGCCATTGTTTCTACCCCGTGTGGGTGAAGCAGCTCGCTGCGCCCGACGCTTTCCGCCGCTGGCCCCGCTTGGACGCGGGGACGGCTATACCCGAACATGCCGGGGATTGCCCGAATTTCGAAGGGCGCCCCGTGCCAAATTTGTTGCGCCCAGTGGACGCCGGCTGCAACCTTGGACGGTTGGCTTGGCCGCGCCCGCGGGTAGAAACGGCGTAACGCACACTGTTGGGTGGGCTTTCTGAAGTCCGCCTCGGCACTCTTGCGCGGAATGGGAGTAAGACGACCCGACCTGCTGCTCTTGCCCAGTACGAGGGGAACGGCGAAGCGTGCGGTCGGTCAAGGAACTGACGGTCGAGAGCTAATGCCGCTGCCGCTTAGTACACACGGAACCGTGGTGCGAGCGCTCTCCCGTCCTCCGCGGCAAACGCTGCCGAGTCTGAAAAGGCTGGCGGCTGCCGGTCGCTTCCTGCGGCGAGTGTGGAGTAACGACCCGACTTTGTTGCTGCCCAAGTACTAAAGGAACGGTGCGGCGCTCGGTCGGTCATGGAACCGGCGGTATTGAGGGTGCGGCTGCCAAGTACGGAAGGAACCGTGGCCTAAAGCACTCTCCCGTCCTCCGCGGCAAATTCCACCGCGCCCGAAAGGGCCGGAGGCTGCCGGTCGGCTCCCGCTCGTGACGCGCGAGGTGTCGAGTTCGCGGTTCAATGCGACGACGTCTGCAGGCTATTTGCCCGCCGCCGAGGGAAAGGCGGCGTTGCTGCGAAGTACCGAAGGAAACGCGGCTTTGCTACGTCGGAAGCGTTCTGCGGTTTGCGGACTTGTGCGCTTTGGGAAGGCGCCGCACGTCGAAAGAGGAAGTACGGACAGACGAGGGACTGTAATCCCGTATTCGAACGCACTTGCGGCCAGGCCCTTGCTGGCTTCGTCTTCCGCCTCAAGTAGACTTGTTGTGGCTCCGGCGCAGAGAGCCGTCCCTGGCACTGGCCGAGTGGCTTTGGAGAGCTGCGCGAGTACGCGCGCGCCAAGCTCTTGTCTTTCGTCTCGAGTAGGCTGTTGGATCAGCAGCGGTCATGCGGAAACGCGTGACCGCCGAACGAAAGAGCGAAACAGGAGTAGCGCACGCCGAAAGGCGCTCTTCGAAACCACACACAGGGAGACGCCACGTGCCTGAAACACTGGTTGTACTGTACTGAATTGAACAAACTATTTTTCACGACTCTAAGCGGTGGATCACTCGGTTCTCGGGTCGATGAAGAACGCAGCCAGCTGCGAGACTTGGTGTGAATTGCAGGACACACTGAGCACTGATTCTTTGAACGCACATTGCGGCCTTGGGT
>NW_027225770.1:0-2500 GCF_038994185.2 Dermacentor albipictus | reverse complement strand
GGAGATCACGTGCGCACGCAAATTTCTTCGTACGGGAATTTTATGAAGTGAAGGCGGCTACAGATCATTTCCTTTGTCTAGTTCATGTTCGTAGGCGCAAATTGCAAACGTAATACTTGGAGGAACGTTTCCACTAATCTACAGGGGCTCTCTCATTTCTCCGATTGCTCGCAAACACATTGCATTGCTAGTCGTGACGTTTCACAGTGACGTTTCACCATGCCCGTCGAAGTTGATTACCAGTACCGCGCCAGCGTCGACCGGCCGGCGAAGCGACGAACTCAGCAGCGCATGCGCGAGGCCCTACAACACCCCAACCGAGCTACCCTGCTTATCGGAGAGAGCGAGTGCGCGTGAACGCGGGCTCGTCTGACGATCTGGATTAAAGAAAAAAAAAAAAGTGTGTCCGAGATATTGACAAAGACAAGTGGTCGCTGTCGCTCTGAGTCTTAGCGCGTTATAGAAAACGTGGGATGGCGGTGCTTCCTCGAGGGTCTAAAAGTACAATCTTCGAACTAGCGCTCCCGGCGGAACGTGGAGCTAGCATCCTTCTTCTTGGAACGGTTTGCAATGGACTGCTTGAATGTGCCGACCACGCGTCACGGGTCGCGTATAGAGCCAACGTTTGGCAAGAACGCGTCTAGCACAACCGATCGCGGTTGCGATAACCCATCGTTGGTAGCGAAAAAAAGAAAGAAAGAAAAAAAAAACACCTACCCGCAGCTTGTTAGCAGTAACCGTAAATGTGGTTCTAAATATAGGTTCGCTGGTCACTGAAACTTTCTCATAACGCACACCACTGTAGTCCAAAAAGAACAAAGCACGCACAATGGATATGATACAGCCGTCACCGCATGATTTCGCGTTTTCCTTATTGCATTACTTTCGTGGGCATGCGCGCTAGGGCCACGCAGGCCAGGAGGCAAGGGGAAAAATAAATAAGAAATGATACGCGATCCTCAGCATTGACTTGGCTGATGTGGCACTCGCATTTATGTTCTTTACCTTAGGCGAGCGCAACGCGCCAACTGAACTCCAATTTCCCATAACGGAAATTCGTATTTGGCCATTTGGTTGTATTTTTGGCTGATGTTCGCGTTTTTCGCCCGAGCATGCGCTTCACTGCGCCGCTCGTTGCCCCTTCAATGCGGCTTCACTGCCCTGCAGGCGTGTTCTGCGTCAAGCCGAACCACCAGGCAAAAAGCCTGGGCGCCGCCATCTTGTTGAGAGCGGCGCCGGGGACACAATCGCGCCTAGCTCATTGAGTTTTCCCCCAAAACTGAACGAAATAGCCTTATTTAAATGAGAAAGATGCCGCGAGTGCCGCAACGAAGGACCTTAAGGATTACCGAAGGGTAACTGAGGGCGACGCGACGAGCTTTGGAAAGAAGAATGATGGGTGTAGCGCTACGGGGGATAAGAATAGAGCAGATTCGGGGGGTGAGCGAACAAACGCGAGCTAATGACACCTTAGTTTAAACCAAGAAAAAGAAATGGGCGTGCGCAGGGCATGCAATGTGGGGGGAAGATCATCAATTAAGGGTTACCGACTGAATTCCAAGAGAAGGGAAGCGTAGCACGGGGTGGCGGAAATTTAGGAGGGCAGATTAGATTAGGAAGGGCGCAGGCACTAGACGGCGACCGTGACCGGGCTTACACGTGACCGGGGTGCTTGGAGAATAATGGGAGAGGTCTTTGCCCTGCAGTGGTCGTAGCCAGCAGGATGATGATGACGAAAAGGTAGCAACAGGTATTCATAACATACAGGTTGGAAAGCTGAGGCACCTCTGAACCCTTGAATATATTTCGCCACACTTGGCCATACGACAAGTTTGTTTTCGAGGCGCTCGGTCCCACTGCAGCGAAAATGTTGCCGGAAATCGGGCACTCCATTTTTGTTTCATAGGGAACCTTTCTTCCACTAGGGCAGCGGATTTTCGCAGGGCGAGCTTGCTGTCGTTTACGGATCAAAGCGATAGTGAACTCCAAAATGCAGTGTTGGCTTTGAGTGGGACTTACATTGATTGCAAAACCCACGGCTAATCACCCTTCCCCCCCCCCCCCCCCAAGTGGCTCATTACAGCAGACAATCGTTCAGAAACACCGGCATCGTTGCGTATAGTATGGGAATGGTGCGTGTCACGTGAGTGCTCGCTTCGAGCTTGTGTTCTTCATTTTGATTGAATGAAGTCTCACCTAAGTGAGCGGGGGCCGATCCCGGAGGTAGTGCAATACCGGGCCGACCTGCGGCGGAGGTGAAGCAGGCTTCAAGCACTCCGCCAACTTCCAAAAATAGGTTTAATATCGTGGGTCCATATAGAACCCGTATCAGATATTAAGCTGATAAGAACAGATACTACACTTTGATCTTAGCCAAAAGGCCGAGAAGCGATGTCTTTCACTTCACTCCATTGTACCACTGCCTTGTGGGTGCCCTGGCGACATTGGTAACCTCAGCAACAGCGTGGGCAATCTTATAAAACCCAGCCCGTCTAGAGAC